>NC_046371.1:36405157-36610157 GCF_011125445.2 Fundulus heteroclitus
TTGGGCCACTAAAAATTCTGCAGTCTCTAATTTAGCCATAAGCAGAAACATTACTATAAACCTTAGTCTTAGTGATTTATATTGTACCGCAAAACCGTGCAAATCTGTCAGCACGATGTCAATGACATGTCTAAAGTTCAACAGTTTCCTCCCCAAAGGAATGTCAGTACATTTCCTCACCTGCCTTAAATACTTGAATGATATGAATCACTCATTTTTACTGGCTGGCATGTGCAAAGAGATTACAGAGAAAGTGCAGCATTGTCGAAATTACAAACATTTATTGAAGAGGGAAAGTGCAGAATGAAATTGCTCATTTTATTTATTTCAGCCGGTTCAGCGAATAATACATCATGAGTGTAATTTTCTGCAGTTTTTGTATTCATCGAAAATGCAAAAAAAGGCAGTGCTGTGTTTTCATGGAGCATTCCTTCTGAAGAAGACAGTCATTACACCAGGTTATCATTAAAGGGTCCGTTGGTGTGCTGGAACATGTGGTCAAGGTTAACTGTCTGTGGCCAGTTCCCACACAACCACAAGCAGCTAAAATAATGCCTTCTGACCACTTAAGATGTTCCAAAGCATCACAGTAACCCTATGTTTAAATGGGTCTAAAAAGTTTACAACAGCCAATAAAAAGATGTGTGTAACGTGTTAACTAAATCAGAAAGGCAATGTTTGACATATTCTAAAAAGGGCTGATAAGGTGAGGGATTCAAAATGTAGCTCAGGTCTGCAAAAGAATCTTATTTAATTGACACACAATGCCACAACAATGACGGCTTTTTGTTTGAACTAAGGAAAGTTGCAATCTTTTTGTCATTACATGGTCAATGATAATTGCCGCTTGCTCTTGAGGTCAACGGTGTCATAACCTTTGTTTTCCTGCTGGCCATTAAACCTCTCAATAAAAAAAACGTCTTTAGTTTACAGATTGCATTAGAAAGGTTTGTTACTCTTTCTCATTCTAAACGTTTATCTCATCAAATCCAGTCTAGATGGAGACTATGGTGTTTATCTTATACTGAGATGTACAGCTGAGGGACAATTAGTCTTATGTCAGCTTATCTTAGACCTGATATCCCAGTAAAACAGTTTTTCACATTGTTATCATTTGAGGCACATGTCTTATGTGTTTAAGGACATTTTCTCAAACAAATCTCCCCTGAGTGATGGGGGGGGGGGGGGGGCAGATTGAAGAACCATTAATTCTTAATGTCTTTACATTATATCCCAATCCCAAACTTCTGTTTGTTTAATTTAATTAAAAATGACAAGTACACAGTATTGTATGCTGTGAAGTGGTAGGACATTGACACATTGTTTTTGACACTGTCTACAACTACAGAACCGAAAAGTGTGTCATTTGTATTCATATCCCAAACTCTAATACCTGCACCTGTGATACACCAGGGAAAGCCTCTGAGATGTTTTAGAGGACAAACATTATGAAGAAAAAAGAAGACAACAGACGGGTAAATTATTGTGTAAAAGTAGAGTTGGGTCATAAAACTTAATCCCAAACTTTGAACATCTCAGACTTCTGTTCAATCCATCTAAAATAGACTTTTTTATTTTATTTTACAGCAAACCTGATAAAACATGGCTGGACAAAAAGAGCATTAATTAGAGAAGCAGTAAAGAGGCCTGTATTAACTCTGGGGGAGCTGCAGAGATTCATAGCTCCAAGGAGAGCTGTCAATAGGACAGCTATTTGACATGCACTCCACAAATCCACCCTTCATGGAATAGTAGCAGGATGAAAGACATTGTTAAAAGGCAACCAAAAACAAGTCCGATTCACAGTTTGCTACAAGCCAATAGTAGGGGACACAGCAGGCATGTGGAAGTGTGTGTGTTTTTGGTCAGATAAGACCTAAATGGAACTCTGGCCTACATGCAAATTGCTAAGAAGGGTGGTAAACTAATGCTTGTGGTGCAACATGGTTTCAGCATCATGCTGTGGGGATGTGTTTTTTTCTGCCAAATCAAAAACATGGTTGTTTGGACGATGGCTAGAGTTATCTACAGGACATCGTGAAAGAAGACTGTTACCCCTAAGGATTTGCAGCTTATAACTGCTAGAGTTATCAGGATGCTCAATACAAGGCCCTGCCACACTTTTATATTTTGTGCGAAACATTTGCTTCATTCATCCATAATTTTTTTTACCTTCATAGTTATAAGCTATTTTGTCTTTTCCCATCACATAAAAATCTATACATTGAAATTGACAAAATTTACTGTAGATTTTAAACAGAACAGTTTCATTTAATGCAGTTTGTAATCATTAATATAGGCTACAAGAAAAAGCAGCAGGTGGTGGCCAACATTTTTCATTTGTTTGGAGCATTTGTTTGATTAAAATTATTATTTTTAAAGAATTTAGAGGATAAAATCTAAACCCTGTGTTTCTCTTTCTGCCCAGGTGAATACCAAGAACTCATTAATCTTAGAATAATCCTTAATCTTCCTGTCTTGAGTTTTTTCCTCAGTGATGCTAAAGTTGAAATCTATGTCATCACTTGGGTAAAGGACCTACTTAAGGAATAACTAAACTACATTTAATCAGCTTAACTTTAGAATTCATCAAAAGTTGTTTAGAGATGGGCAATTTTTAATTACGATTAACTTAAATGATGGCAAGCTGTATAAAGTTATTCTAAATCTACATTATTCATGTAACATAACACCATGTTAAACAGTTATTATGTTAGATGAACATACATTGTTGCTTGTCTCGCCCACTCACCAAGGACTGACGGTCTCTTCTGATGCAGCAGCAACAAGGGAAACATTTACTACAGAGGCTAAAAAATGGTCATTTAGATGTACTTTGTTCCTATGGCTGGAAAACGATTTGCCACTGCTTTTTTGGTGGTGCACGGAAAAACCACTGTATAAAAAAACTTGCAGAATTTTTTTTCCCTTGGCTGGGGTTACCCAGGTTGAAAGGGAGTTGGACACCAGGGGACCATTTGGGGAACAATCCACAGCTGGCTCATCAGGTTGTCCTACGTTTTCCGACACTGACGTGGTGGTGAATGGTGAGCAGCGCTCTCTGCATCTCCATCTGCATCTCCTCCTCCATCACGGTGGGATATACGTAGTCACATTGGCTGCGACCTCTGCAGGATGGCTGGTCATCACTAGAGAGGACAATGAAAGTGACATTAAAAATTGGAAAAAAGTCCCACATTTAAACTTGTGCAGTGTAACTTGAATGTCCCCATAATCGGCAAATAAAGATTTTTGAATTAGTTTCAACTTTTCATATACAGAAAACATAATCATTACAAATGTGTGTAATAAAACACAGACACTCACAAACACAACTATTTAACATTGTTCTTCAAAAAACACACCACTCTTTTACCAACCTTTTTATCGTTTTAAATTTTAAAATACCCTTTATACGCATAAGGATGTCATAGTTCTTACGTAACAGAAACAGACATTATAAACAATCGGAGGAACAACAGAAAATTAAAGAAGAAAAAGAAAGCTATTCTAGAGGAGGCTGAGGATTCTGGTAATAAATTCATGGCAGTACATACACTAACGCAGTGGTTTTAGGCGCTTATTGCTTGACCTCATTATGAAAAGCAGTCAAGCATGGTTTTAATCCAGACTATTTGCTACAATGAATCTGATATTTTGACATTAATAATAGAAGATATATGAGGTAGTCAAAATTTTTTTCTTTTATGTATATAGTTTCCGGGCCAAACATCACATTCACAATCCCACAATAAAACACAGGGATCTCATATTTTCTGAGAAATTCTTCAAAGGTAAAGAGAAGACTTTCATATAATTACTGGTCAAACCCGTATTATGTTATGTTGAAATTAATATTCCAGCAATAGGGATTTATATTTGTATCAGAAGTCTTTGTTGTTGCAAATCTGATCATTGTGGCGAGAACAATTCATTGGGGAACAATTAATTGGGGGGACCATGAGAGACAGGCCCGCTGATGAAAAAGCAGATATCTTAGTAGGGATCTAATCGGTGCCGTAAATATAGATGAGAGAAAAAAAATCAATGCTGCCCTGCTTGGAAAATCCATATATAATATTCCAGTGTGAGGTGGGATTTTTTTTTTTTTTCAAAATTGTTTTATCCAATTGATTTTAAACGTGTTATTTATGGTATAAAATTTCAGAAAATTGAGACCACCATTGTCAAAAGAATTCATGATAACAGACTTCTTCACATAGAGAATCCTATTTTTCCATACAAAATTAAAAGAGCATTTTGTCAAATACTTTTAGGGTCTCACTGTTGAGATGCTGAGCCAAGGCTGCATACCTTAACCATGAGATTCCTTCTGCCTCAGGGAGAAAAATTCTTCCTTTTACTGATAAATCTCGTAGGAGTTACTGATTAATGCATTTTGGGCTTTTTGTCTGACTGGGTTTGAGTTTAAGGTGCTTCTTCTGTTTTGATCTTTTGTCACTGGGGGCACCTAGATACATTTGTTGAATCATTTATTGTTCTCGTGAAAAATTAGTCCAGTTTCATAATAGCAACTCAGCTGGCCATAACATTAAAATCTAGAATTTTTAAAATCACAGGAAAGCTTTATCAGTGAAAACATTTAATGCATGAATCATTAATTAAATGACACACAAGTTAGACACGATTTATTAAAGTCAGTTAGTTGCACTCAGTTTTGTTTGGCCACATCAGAGTAAATAGGTTAAATACAAATACCACCACGCATTTTAGATTTTAAAATAATGAACTGCTTGTATCATTCATCTTCCAAAATGGGAGTTGTTATCATTTTGTGTTGCTCTGTCATGTAAAATCCCAACAATATACCTTAAGTTTTTGTGCTTGTAATGGGACAAAGGGTTGAAAAAGTTCAAAAAATATGAATAGTTGTAAAACGTACTGTAGGATCTTTATTTCAATCATAAAAATCATCACAAAATGAAGCATGTAGTTTTATTAGATGCGTGATTGTCATTGGTCATGTTGCATTTGTAGAAAGTCTACCCTCTAGTGGCAAACAGATAACGCTCCACCTTTATCATGGTTCATGTCCTAATAGTCACACATTCTATTGAAGATTGTCTTCTAATCCTCTTTCCTTTTTTATGTTCTGTGACATTCACTGTGGGGATTTTTCTGTGGTACTGTTTATTTAGTAAACTCAGCGGGTCTATACATACATACATACATACATACATACATACATACACACATACATACACACACACACACACACACACACACACACATATATATATATATATATATATATTTGATTGATCGGCCGAGCAATTGATTGATTGATTGATTATGCAAACTTTTTGGAGTTCCAGAAATCTTAATATCATTAATGATGCCTTACATATTGGCAAATTTAAAATAAATTCATAGGTGAGACAGAAAATCCTCCCTTTCTCCTGTAGATGGTGGAAGTGGGCTGTGTTTGGTTTAGGACAACAATCACTTGTAACTTTCTGAAGACAGATAGATAAAGTGAATTTTGTACTTATCATGTTTTACTGTTAAAACCTTTGTTTGTGGGATTTTAAAAAACAGCTATGTAATGGCTCAAATAACCTTAGAACTAGCCTGCACAGTGATACAGTTAATAGCATTGTGTAACTAGATACTGGGTTCAATTTTTAAAAATAACAAGAAAACAATTAAAAAGCTAATGTTTTAGTTTCTCACAGATCAAACTAGGGAAATTAAGGCATGTGCTCAATACTTTTTAATGTAGTATGATAAATTACAGGGCATTGTAGTACAAGCAGGCCAAAAACTTTAAGAAAGATTCCTTGGACTTGCAATGGCTGACCTATGTTTTCTTTTTGGGTTTTTACATAAGTTCCGTCTGGCATTTTTGTCAGACACAGAACTGAGGTTGAATAAAACTTTCTTTAATCCAGGTATGGAACAAGGTGTGCTGGTTCTGTGGCACACATTGCGGCCTTTCAGCCTCAGTGGCAGTTTTACATCACAGTTCATCTCATGAATTACTGTGACTTGTCAACATTACTTAACTATAAATTTGGAGAACATAAATAAGTTTAGACTTTTCATTTGTGTAAAATAATGTATATCATAATGAGTAATCATTTATAATTTGTTCAATTCAGGAAGATAACAGTCCTATTTACAAAATAAATTGGATTTTTTTTTAACTCCACGGATGCACGTTTATATGCAAAGAAATTAACTCTAGCAAGATAGATCATGCTGTTGTATATTAATCAGTCAGTCTCGTGTCTTTATCAGTTGGTCTCAGAATATATTTATCAGTCTGAATCCTTTACCTTTCCATTGAAGGATTCCTACACTTTTGAAAAGACAAGGGGATTCCTTTATATTTCCTAGTGCTACAATGTATTATCACTCAGAGGTGAGTACACATCATATGTATTTAGTGCTCACAAAATAGGAGGGGAGATATGTTGAACTTAGCCAAATAAATGGCGAATTATTACCTCCTTTTGGTAGCAATGTGTTACTACTTGATGTCTGACATCCAAATTTAAAAATAAATTGGACGTTTGGGTTCAATCAGCCCTACTTTAATCTCATTTGATTCACAGTCTGATGATGTAAACTATCACAGAAACCAAAGCACAAACTATAGGCTTGTTTCTCTGCTCCCACAATTTCCCAAGATTTAAGAAAAACTCTTTATGAACAGACTGGAAAATTTAACTGATAAACACAAACTACTTTCTGAAAGTCAATATGGATTTAGATCCCAGAGCATCGGCAGTCCTGGAATTGAGAAAAAGAATAGAGGAAATGACCTGCTCCATAGATAAAAAGAAGTTTACGATAGATCTATTTGTTAATGGGGATGGGGATGAAGCGCTATTTAAGTAGCAGGAAACCATTTGTGAAAATGGGAGATTATCAGTCGTTATGCTTGGAGATTGCTTGCAGTGTCCCCCAGGGGTCAGTATTGGGACCAAAACTGTTTATTCTTGACACTAATGACATATGTAAGGTTTCAAAAGTATTAGACTTTGTTTTGTTTGCAGATGATAAAAATATTTTCTGTACAGGTGAGTGCTTGCAGCAGTTTTTGAATGACATCACCCCAGAACTGGATAAACTAAAACACTGGTTTAACAAAAACAAAATGTCCTTAAATTTGGAGAAAACTATGTTCATATTGTTTGGTAATTAGGAAATATGGATGTGAAAGTCATCATAGATGGTGTGAAGGTGAAAAGAGTAAAAAAAATCATATTCTTGGGTGTGATTATTGACTACATGAATTGCTGGAAACTTCACATCTAGAAGCATTGCAATTATTAGCAAAAACAAAATTTTCTGAATAATAAAGTATTACGCATTCTTCACTGATTTTACCATACCTGAACTATTTTGCAGAAGGCTAGGGTAACACCTACAGGGCATCATTCAAACCCGCTCTGCATACTGCAGAAAAGGGCCATTCAGATGGTTTATAGGCTGACTATCACCACCATCAGAGGTGTCAAATACCTAGGTAAAAATAATTTGTTACCTTACTTAAGTAGAAGTTTTGGTTATTTATACTTTGGTGGAGTAATTTTTTAGCCTACTTTTTACTCCTAACATTTTCAAGCAATTATCTGTACTTTCTTCTACTTATATTTCTAAAATACTCTCTATTTTACTTCAGTTTATTTCCATTCTGGCTTGTCAATAAAAAACAAAAAACTATTCAGATAAATGAACAGAGTGATTTTGAATGCGGATGGAGGCAGTACTGCACCAAGATGTTTGCCAAAGGCCCCAACAAAAATCTAAAAAGAAGAACAAAATGTAGTAGAAGCACATTGCATTTTTAGGGTTTTTAGGGTTATTTGTTATTTTCCTTTTTTCACTTATTGATTAACTGCTAGGATTAATCACTTTGACAACACTGTCTACTGTATACAGACAACCATACAAGGGTTATTCTTTTCATATCAAGTTGTCTTATCGTATATCTGTTAGCCTCATCAATTCCTGCAGCGACACTTGGATGTTCATTTACAATCCAAAAATAAGTAAAAGGTTATTGATAATATGTCTCGGACGTATGACTTTTTGCACCAATACTTATGGGCAGCCAGAGAACAGATTTCCTGCTCCATGAAACACATGTTGATGCTCAATACTGCACCTAGTATATATGTGCATGTGCAAGCTGACTGAGTTTGTTGTTACACCAGGAAAAGGGTTAAAATGCACCAGAAGTGGATCAAATATCTTGAGAAGGCCAAAAGACACATTGTTCAGAATTGCTGAGGATTGCAAAGTTTTGTTGTCCGATAGTGCTACAAGTGTTAGTACAGCATTAATAGGGAACGTCAATGTTGATTTATTGGTGTTTTGTGTAATTTAAGATTAACTCATCAAGCTAATACACATCATTCCAGTCACTCGTGGGCCTGAAGCGCCCTCTAGCTTCTTAAGTTATTTGAGTCTTAATTATGTCTCGAGAAATAATTACATTAATAAGAATCAAGTGTCCTAAAGGTCATTGATTTTAATTTAATTTATTTCCTCAAATAATGTTTTGCCTTTCTCAGATTTGCATTGTGAATGGGGTGATCACATACCAAATGTTTTTTTCTAAATTAGTTAAACTAATTTAACCTCATTCCACAATATTTAAGATTAATTTTGGTTCTCTAACTTAGATCTGTAGTGAACTCAAGATTCACTGAATCATTCTTATGATGATGGTTTTCAACTATCTTTATTTGTCCTTTTGTGTGAACATAGTTCCTTAGTTTCTTTAGGCTTGATTTTGCTTTTAGTTAAGTTTTACTAGCCTAGTAGCGAGGATTTGTTGATTGAAATATAGTATTAATTCAGATAGACATTATATAGTGATGTTCTCTGGATGCTCATTTTATTTCTGATAATACATTTTTATACCTGAAGAGAAGTTGTCACTCATTTATTCCATATGTTTGCAGAGTTTGCTGTGAGAAGAATGCCAGGGCTCGATTCCCTCTTTCAACTATTGTTCTAATATCAGTTTATCGGGCTGATATTCGCGAGATAATACCTAACAGAGTTATTTGATAAACATTAAATAACATGTCTCAAAGGTGGAACTTGAATTAGCACTGCCCACAGTGGCAGGTTTAATCACTATGAAGAAGATGCAGGCCAAGGGGAAGGAGAAAGTACCTTCTGTGTTCATGTCAACATCTTTAAATTCACAGAAAAAAAACATAATCTGAAGCTATCCCCTATAATATAATTTACAAGCATGGCGAAGGAACTTCCGGCTCATTCCATTAAACTGGGGCAGCATGTCAAAGTCATCATCCATCAGACACCGAGGACACACCTCACCACTTCTTTTTAAGAATGGAGAACTGCTTTCTCATTTTATTTTATTAAGGAGTCCCACTCATGCGGAATGCCTCAAGGCTCCATTCTTGGCCCCTTCCTCTTCTATCTTTACCCCCGCCCCATTGGGGTCAGTTATAAGAAAACATGGTTTAGCCTTCTGTTTTAGGCAAACGACTTTTATGACACTAAAAAGGAAAATAGCTGCAATGTAAATAAACGTCTTGAATGCATTGCAGAAATCATGAATGTCAACAAACGTCTTGTACCAGAACAATAAAAAAGACTGAGTTCATGTCATTTGGGCCCATTGATGCCTCCAACATCAGTGTTGACCTGGGAACTAAAAGTCCATATCTGACACTGACTGCTACAGACCTGGGTGTAAGACTTGGGAATTATCTTAACTGTGATGCACAGTTAAAATCTGTGGTTCAGCTTTTTCAAACCGAGACAGCTGACTAAAGATTTTAGTCTATGTTTTTATTACAACTCTGGGCTTAACAAAACTCCAGTGGCTTGACAGCAACTGGTCCAGAATGCTGCTGCTCTTCTTTTTACTGGTACCAGAAAATGAGAGCACATTTCTACAGTTTAGTTGCAATTCATTGGCTACTGGTTCACATTTGGATTGATTTTAAAATTCTTTTTTTTATCTCTTCACAGCCTTGCTTTCCAGTATCTGTCAGATCTGCTTCATGGGCAAGCTCCCTCTAGTTTGCTTCACATTGGAAAAACAAAGAGAGTATAAAAAGATAACTGCACTTTCTCATCATTGCACCAAAAACTCTAGAATGAAGTAGCTTCACATATCAAACAGGCCTTTCTGTTTTTAAATGTTCTCTTAAAACAGATCTTTTTATGGCTTTTAATCCAGTTTGAGATGTTATTTTTTTTTTAGTTTTTAGCGTTTGTTGTGACGTATCTGCATTTTATTGTAGATTTTGTTGTATGTGCTTTAAACTTTTTATTATTTTTTGAACTACTAGTTTTTAGAGTATATAAACCATATTTGTTGGGCTTTTAGAAAGAATTACCAACAAAATATATCAAAATAGTTGTCTATGTCTGGAAGAAAACTAAAATCATTTCAATAAAATGCCATCTCCTTGAACTCATTTCACTGGTCAATTTATTTTTGAAATGAGTCGAATCAGACATCAATGAAAAATAGTTATAATGAATAATATTTATAATAATATTTGCTTGTTATAATAAAACAAGAAAAGAATAATGGTTAATCAAGTGTCACTATGAGAGTGTATTGGTCAATGTAAACGCTCCTAGAGGGGTTCAGTTCTACTGATCAACTTAAAAATATTTCATGGCTGTGAAAGAGAAATGTTTGATTGAGCTTTACTCTGTAAGAGTGTCATGAAGCAGCCTGAAGGCTGCGCTCTGAACATTTCCGGATCCTTCTCCTGCAGTGCAGCACTGATTAGGCACACCTGTCAGGCTGCAATTACCATGGACTCGCTCCACCTGCTCACACTGCTATATATACTCACCTTAGTCTGTTCCTGGTTGCTGGTTCGTCTTCAGTCTTCTGAACATCACGCCTGTCCAGGTACTGTCCGTCTCCTGGTCCTGCTCTGTCTGCTCCGGTCTGTTCCCGCCTGCCAGCTCCTGCATCCTACAACCTCCTCTGGTAAACTGACTCTGGCTGTCATCACCCACGTCCCGCTGTTGCAATAAACTCCTGAAACCAGCTCTGTGTGTGTGTGTGCTATGTCTGGGTTCATCCAAGACAAAACCATGACAGTATGAACCGGTCAAAGGATGAACCCGGTCAGACACAGAGCTTGGTGCCGGAGATGGAAGGATTCTGTTCCGTTTCCCCAGTCCGAGCTGTCCGCGATGCCCCGCCTCTGGTTCGTCTCGCCAGGATCGCTGTCCGCGATGCCCGACCTCTGGTTCGTCTCGCCGGGATCGCTGTCCTCTGGTTCATCTGGTTCCGGCGCTCTCAAGGGTTCCGGTGCTCTCAAGGGTTCCTGCGCTTTCAGAGGGTCCTGCGCACATAAGGTTCCGGCACCTTCCCCGCCTCCACTAGGTTCCTGTTGCAATAAACTCTCGAAACCAGCTCTCTGTGTGTGTGTGCTATGTCCGGGTTCATCCAAGACGAAATCATGACAAAGAGAAGTAAAGTTATATTAAGGTAGATTTACTACTCATGTTGGGAAGCTATTGATAAAAGTTTTTTTCCCCCCGTTGATATATCATTATTGTTAAAGGGATCCTGTGTGTTATTTGGTTGCCTGATTGTACATTTTGTGCAGAGTTTTTTTTCTTTGCTTCAGCTCAGTTGTGTGCTAAAAGCATGTACTTATGTGTTTAATAGTTCTGTGCTTTTAACATGAGAGAGTTTGAGATTCGGGCTTGTTTTTTCTTTTAGGTTAGGCAAGGTTTATGCTGGTTTGGTCTGGAAGCCAACAGTGAGATACAGCAACCTGTAGTTCTGTGTCTGGACTCTAAAGTCTAGCATAAGCTACACGCTGATAAACATGAGCACTGGTGTCAGGCTGAACACTAACTGAAGTAAAAATTTCAGACTAGCAGTAGTTCTGTAATTACAGCAGGTAGGAGAACAGGGATCAGAACAAAGCAGAGTTCCCTTCTGCCTGAAGTAACCCAGGTTTCTTCAGTTCTGCAGTTTTCCTGCTTAGTTCTGCTCCTTGTGCTGCTAGCTGTCGTAGCTAACCCTCCTAGCGTGAATGTTTACTTCAGTGTTGACTTCAGTGCTGACGTTTCAAACAGAAACTAATAGCGCTGCTTCCAGCTCGCTCCAGTTTGCTTCGTTGTTACTTGTTAGGTAATCAGACCGAATATCCATCCTGCACTACCGACAGTGACCACAGCCGAGCCACGGCGTCTCTGAAGGCTGAATGTATGACTCAGCGACCCGCCCCTCTCCATCTGTGATTGGCTAGCAGGTTGCCTTCAGTCGTTGATTTGATTGGTTGAATTGTATGATTGCAAATCAAAGAAAATACTAATATAACGATGGCCACTCCGAGGTAAAAAAAAAAAAGACAGCTTCCTGTCTAGGGCGGGCACGGCTGGTCAGCGGGTGGGCACGGCCCCCCAATGCCCGCCCATGCCGCCGGGTCTGAAATATGGTTAGTTTGCAAGTAAATGTTTTTCCAAAACAGCTCAACAGCATAACACATTCTTTATATTGCAAAATATTGCAGCTGATTTTAAAAGGCTGTTTCATCAAGTGTCTCTATGGGCCGACATTTTACCTTCAGCTGCGACACTTGAAGCATGCAGGGGTTGGTTCACGCTGTGTCTTTTCGCATGATCCAGCTGCTGATTTTCCCTCTTCTCAGCTTCATGCACTTCTAGACTTATGGTTAATAACCTTTGTCATCACCTTTCACGGCGACAAGTTTATCAATTCAGTCTCCACCCTGACCAGAACGCCCGCCGACAAGGGGGGACAAACAGGTCAGTTGTCCCGGGCCCAGGACAGAGGGGGGGCCCAAAACTGACACTGTGACTGACCATTACAATGGTCAGAGTTGACTGCTGCTGCACACGCTGCAGTCAACTCTGACACGCAGTGTGCAACAGCAGTGTGTCACGGCACTTTGCTGCTCTGCCTCCCCTCTCGTACATGGCTCAGTGGCGCCAGCCAATCAGCATGCAGGCTCAGCTGGCCCGCCCACTCAGCTCTCTCTCACAAACAACTGCGCTGCTGCTGATCAGACTCGAAGAGAGAGAGACTGTAGGAGCGGAAGAACATGAAGAGGGAAAGAAGCTCCATTTGGCTCTATTTTAATACCGTAAGTGAAATCAAGCTGTATGTTTTGTAAAAACACGTTCAGTGGAAACACAACAAATTTATATAAGTACATGAAAAACCATGAGCAAGAAAACGTCAAGCGACAGAAACGGAGAGAGGAGACGAAACTTCTTCCCAGACCCACAGACTGACATCACTGACTGAGGCGTTTCAGTCCTCCAGAGAACATCCAGGTAGATCAGAGTGGTCATCTTCAGCAGCAGTTCATGTTAACTTTCAAAGTAGATATTATCTATCATATGTTACTGGAGCCCACACAGAAAATGTAATTAAGACCTTGAAAGAACCCAGTACATATATCCTATTAAAAAGTGTTATTCAAGATAAGATAACATTAGCTAATCCTTAATTTATCTCACGATGGGGAAAATTATAGGATTAAAGCAACAGACAGGTGCACACAACACAGACAAAATTAGATAAGGATTAAAATATATAAGAGGTACATTGGGGAAAAAAACACTATGAACATAACATTATTATTATTATTATTATTATTTAATTGTAATAATAAAATAAAAATCACAAAACCCGAAAGGTCAACAGTTACATGATACATAAAGCTTAGGGACTGGCTAATATACAGCAGGTCAAAAAAGGCCTAATTTTGGCTGCAGTGCTTGCTGTTCTCTTATGAAGATTTAGTGCAATAGATGAGTTGAAAATATCCAGTATAAAATACAAAGATTTTCAGGGCATGAAGTGTACAGTTAAGTTGACTTTTTTTTTTGGTGTGTGTGTGTGTGTGTGTGTGTGTGTGTGTGTGTGTGTGTGTGTGTGTGTGTGTGTGTGTGTGTGTGTGTGTGTGGTGGCGGCAGGTGTAGAGGGGGGCCCAAAAAGACTGTGTTGTCCCAGGTCCTAGCAAAGCTCTCAGCTGGCCTGCTGACCAGACATTACATCTCCTCTATTGCACAGGGTGCTCTAGTGCGTAAGTATGCAGGCTGAAAGTTGAGTTTTGAAATTGTTTTCGAAGCACATGTTTTGTTTGTGGTCCAACTCCAAGCGGTCAGACTGATTACATTTTACTTCGCTTTTATCCCACTAATATTCTTAAAACCCGAAGCTTATAGGAAATAGCACCTTAATTTATGCATTGTAACTCCCTAGATCTTATAAATATATAAATATAGGCACAGGGTTTCAGGTTCTGTGCCTCTCTGTTTCCTAAGTTAATGTAAAAAAAATCATTAATTAGGAACGGATTGACTGGTACTACATAGCATAATTTATTCTCAATAAAACCTGGTTGAGCCGGTGGGGTGGGTGGATTTTTTTCCCTTTCTTATTGCGCTCTGCACAAGGGATGAACAGTGGAAAAAATGCATAAATAAAGATTGTAAATGTTACAGGTTCCTTAAAAGGCCCCTTAAAAGTAAAACCTAAATTACGTGTGACTAAATTATGCGCACCTGATTTCAAGTGCAAGGCGACGCAGCAACCCACTACAGCATTGCTCATTCTATATCGTTAAGCTTGAACAAAATAACAAAACACAACTACTAACAATCCTATTGATTTGAAATGGAACATTTGCTTCAGGCTGAAGGGCTTTAAATGTAGTTGTACAGGTTTTGAAGGCTGGACACTGATAAGAGCCCCTGGCTCCGAGAGAAGGGAGGGGTGATGTGAAGTAGGTAAGAGCATTAAGGCACCGAAAAACAGTACACACACACTCATCAGCTACCTTATAAGGTACACCTGGCCAACTGCTCTATAACAAAATTTTCTAATCAGCCAATCACACGGCGGCAACTCAATGCATTTAGACATGTAGACATTGTCAAGACAATCTGCTGTAGTTCGAACTAAGCATCAGAATGGGGAAGAAAGGTGGTCCAACCCGGTACAAGCAAGGTGTACTTGGAACGAACAGAACCAGAGGACCCAGAATTCAACCAGACAAACAGGTAGCGTTTTAAGACAGTTTATTAGAAGGCAGGCAATGGGTCAGAACCTGGAAGACACTCACACTTGATACACATGAAAATGGCTGCAAAAAGATGCACAATGGTACATCCGTACAGCTTTGACCCTTGGTCAGACCCAGAAGCAGAAGAAGTGAAGCCTCCTGAATGACCAACAAGGATGTAGCAGGTGGTTTCTAAATGGTAAGTTTTTAAATGGACACAGGGCTATCAGTAACCTATTTTTAGCATTACCTTCTGCTAAATGACAAATCATGTTTATGATGAACAGCTATTGTACAGTGCATACAGCAGTACAACCAGCTGATGAAGAGGGCGCAGCTCCGCTTGGGTTGCTAGGTGAGTGGCTGAGTGCGGCTGGGGTTGCTAGGCAAGGAACAGAGCCCACATTTGTAACGTAATAGTTGGGAGGTTTTTGAAATGGCTCCTTTTCCAGACACCAAGGAAACTTTAGGTTAAGGAATCAATCCCGGTTCTCTCAAACATGAATGAGGTATCTCACTTTAAGACACGCCCCTGGTGCCTGTCCCCCAAAAGCTCTACTACATTACGCCAGTCCTTACTTGCATACAGAAGTGACATTGGCACCGGGAGGAGGGACTTCCTCTTAGTATAAAATCCAACGTTGCGGTGGTGATCCTCAATCTTGTAAGCACAGCTCTTCCTTGCTCTAGGCAAGGAGGGTGGTCTGGTTAGATGCCTCACTCATGTTTCAGAGAACTTGGGTTAATTTCTTAACGTAATGTTCTCTTTCAACATTCGTTTCAGTATCTCACTATGGGATATAGAGACTCCCGTATTGCCAGATAAAGATCCACCTGCTCCTCTGACTATATAACCAGCTCTCAGACCAGTCACTAGTGTCAGATTTTTATGAGCCATCTTTGAGTTAAATCCAGCATCCTGAATGTTGCATTAGGGGAACCTTCAATAATGAAAAATTTGAGCTTACTGACCAAGTAAAACATGGAATTTTGGAAGAAACCTTGGAAACAAACTACAGTAAGATATGCCATCTATGTATCTGGTGACTGTACCCTGGTCAAATATAAGACTAGCCAACTAAAACTGGCTGTCTGAACTCCTGCAGAAAGAATCTGATCATAGATTCCTCAAGAAGAGGATAATTAAGATAAAACGATTTAAATATTATTTATTTATTTGTTTTTTCACTTATTGGGTGCTAACTAGGGTGTCCAGATCTAACAAACAAACACAAAAGTGGGACTGCCAGGATGCTTGTGAGGAACAGTGTGAGACATATTACCAACAGTCCTACATTTTAATTTAACACAGATCACACATTTCTGTCAAGGCTGTGGTAAAAGGAGAACCTAAATGCAGACAGATAATAGTTAATAGTAATAGATAATAGTAATAGTACTATAAATAAAACGCTTTAATCAAAATAGTCCCAAAAGAAACACTTAAGGCTCCCATGTATTTGGGCGTACTGTGTGCATACTGTGAGCCACATGGACTGTCCTCGTACGTTTTAGCATTCATAGTTGAGTGTACCAATTGCCTTCACTTCTTGTGATAAATTTCTTAATTTCCCACAATTTCTGCCTGTGGGACTGTTGTGTGGGAGAATGAAAAGTAGTATGTTTGATGAGGTAGTTGAGCTCCTAGAGCCATTTCTTCTCCAGTATGCACCAACCATACCTGCTGTAGTGTGGGTTTTTTTAGAGCATTTTTCTTTGGGTTTAGCAAAACTCAGATAAAAGTTAGACATACCTTAATCCAAAACTAATAATTCTTTAATTGTGTTCAATGTAAACCCCCCACCCTATTCAAGGCCCTGTAGTACATTTTATCTGATTTTATTGTTTGTTGAAGGCAAAATGTTTATTAAGGGCTGTACAGCAAAAATGTCATTCGTTCCATACCCAGACTGGGGTCTTTCTGTGTGTTCCCCGGGGCATGTGTGGGTTGTCCCCTAGTGCTCCAGATTCCTTCCACAGTCCAAAAATATGTTAGGTTAATTGTTTTCTAAATTGCCCTTAGGTGTACAGGTGGCTATTACTATAGGCAGAATTGTGAGCATGATATAGAGGTAGCTTTTACTATAAAATGAATAATTAGAGTTTGGACAGCAGCTACTTAAATTAAAGTGCAGTGGAAGGTAATTGCATATTACAGTTAAAGTACGGTATTGCAAATGTATATATAAATAATTGTGAATAAACAGTCGGCAGTGCAAATCAATATACAGTCATGATGTCATGAACCAGAGACAGATGGACCCAGTATTCAGCCAGACAAGAGAGGTTAAGCAAAAATGGGATTTAATAATAAAACAGGGACAGGCAGACTCAATGATCAAAAGGGCAGTCCAAATCCGGTACACTAAAGGCTGTCCAAAATAGGCAGAAGTACAGACAAGGATAAGGCAAACTCAGAATATCCCAAGGCAGGTCCAGGTTCAGGGATCAGGCTGGCTCAGAATCAAAAAGGCAATCGGGTCGGTATCAACAGGGCTATCAGAAATACACCGCTGGATAAGACTCACCAAGTGGCTGGAAATAAACTGGCTAATTGCAGGAGGAATAGGCAGGTATAAGTAGGGGAGTGAGCAGGTGAATGGAGTGAAAACTAATTACTGGCATGGGTGGAGCTTATCAGGAACAGGGAAGTGACTGGAAGTAACTGAAACTGATTGGATGGTGACTGGAGAAGAGGAATGACAGGGTGTTGACTAAGAGGTGAGCTGGCAGGTGAACTGAGTGACTGATTAAAGGCTGGATACAAAGAAGTAAACTGAGCAGGCCAAGTGACTTAACTACTCCATAAACCAAAACAGAACCTAAACCTAAGACTAAACAAAACACAAGCTATAATAGAAACCAAACAAGAAAGAACCCAAAACCAAAACTGATTTTAAAGGCCGGAGAGTTAACTAATAAATCAAAATTAACAAACAGCCAAAACAAAACCCAAATCCTGACACATGATGAGTAGTGCAAGATGCATGTAAACAGTTGTTACAATAGTAACAGTCAGGGGTGCAGGTGAACATTGCAGTCTTGTAAATAACAGAATAACAAAATGGAGGTAGGTGTGAGGAGGGAGAGGAGAGTCTATCAGTGAGGGTTAGAGTTCAATAAAGAGACAGCTCTGGGGGAAAAGCTGTTCTTTAGTCTGCTGGTTCTGGTCCGGAGGCACCTGATATATATTATATATTACAACAATAAATAAGAAACTAAACCTAAAAGGATAAACTAATAACCCACCTGAAAAAAACAAATAATGATCAGAAGTGGACCCAAAAGAAAAGCAAAACCCAAACATCTTCAGATTATGACAATTACACGTATGATATGAATGATGAATCAATCCAATCTTTTTCTTTTTTGCCTATTAAATTCATTGAAATTCTGAAACTCAGAAGCTCTGTTTTGGTCTGTAAACATAACAACAAAAAGATCATTGTTGGGTTTTTTAGAGCATTTTTCTTTGGGTCTAGCAAAACTCAGATAAAGGTTAGAAATACCTTAATCAAAAACTAATAATTCAATTAAATTAAATTTTAGGTATATAGCGCCAATTCATGAAACATGTCATCTCAAGGCAATTTACAAAGTCAGATTCAATCAGATTATACAGATTGGGTCAGATTATACAGACTGGTCAAAAAAAATTCTTCTCTAAGGAAACCCAGTTGATTGCATCAAGTCTACCAGCAGCATTTACTCCTCATGAAGGAGCGTAGAGCTACAGGGAGAGTCGTCTGCATTGTCGATGGCTTTGCAGCAATCCCTCATACTGAGCAAGCATGAAGCGACAGTGGGAAGAAAAACTCCCCATTAACGGGAAGGAAAAACCTCCAGCAGAACCGGGCTCAGTATGAACGATCATCTGCCTCGACCGGCTGGGGGTTACAGAAGACAGAGCAGAGACACAACAAGAGAGACAAAAAGAACAGAAGCACACATTGATCCAGGAATCTGTTCTATATTAGATGGTAATGTCTTCCCTGGATGATGTCACAGCTAACAGAACGCCAGACCAGGTGCACCTACTACGAAGAAAAGAATTACAGAGAACAAAAAGTTAAAAGCTGGGGGGAAAAAAACTGAAATGACAACAAGCAATGAAAATTGGAGAACAGTGGGATAATTCAGCAGAGTGAGAGAAATAGGCCCTGATGTCCTCCAGCAGCCTAAGCCTATAGCAGCATAACTATAGAGGTAGCTCAGGGTAACATGAGCCACTCTAACTATAAGCTTTGTCAAAAAGGAAAGTTTTAAGATTAGTCTTAAAAGTAGACGGGGTGTCTGCCTCATGGACCAAAACTGGGAGTTGGTTCCACAGGAGAGGAGCCTGATAGCTAAAGGATCTGCCTCCCATTCTACTTTTAGAGACTCTAGGAACCACCAGCAGACCTGCAGTCTGAGAGCGAAGTGCTCTGTTAGGAACATACGGGGTAATCAGAGCTCTGATATATGATGGAGCTTGATTATTAAGTGCTTTATACGTGAGAAGGAGAATTTTAAATTCTATTCTTGATTTAACAGGAAGCCAATGAAGGGAAGCTAAAATTAAAGAAATATGATCCCTCTTGTTGATTTTCATCAGAACTCTTGCTGCAGCATTTTGCATCAGTTGAAGACTTTGAACTGCATTTTGTGGACTTCCTGATAGTAAAGAATTACAATAGTCCAGGCCTGAAGTAACTAATGCATGGACTAGTTTTTCAGCATCACTCCTGGACAGAATATTTGTGCATGGAGAAGCAGGTATAAATAATGGATGGATTGTTATTCAATGTTCTTTAAAAATACAAATTAGTTTGTGTTTATCTTTCTGACAAATAAAATTGGAATTGGCTGTTCAGACTTAAAAAAAAATGGTTCTGGCCCGTTACTACCAGTTCATCTGTACTTACTGTCACTACATCCATGCAAAATTAAGTAAAATATTTCTATTAGTGAAGTCAAATAACTTATTAGGTGTTTTATGATCTCATGGTCTAATTGGTTGATGTGTCACACTGTGTTGAATCTGTGTTGAATTATAGAAATTCATCTATAAAATAAACCTAAAAGAGAACACAAATGAAGCCAGTAGGAGCAACAAAACAGGGTGCTTCAGGATGGTGCTCCACTTTAACCTCATAAAACTTTAATCCCTCCTTTGCTATAGTGATTTGTCTTTGTTCTATCATTGGTATTTAAAAATATATATATATCAAAATATTTCTATTGTTGCACCACTAATGGAGGTTTAAACTAAAGTCCATTTTTTTATTCTTATGTTGATAACATGTTACTATCCTATTGCTTGAAAATCATTTCACAGGGAGCTGTACTAGCCTGAGAACAGAGTAAACGTGCCCCCCTTCTGTTCCAAGCGACAAGCGACATGCTGACAGCAGGAGAAATGCATGCAGGTTTTCTTAAAGAAGGCCAGTGATTAGTGATCCGTATCAGCCAGCTATATCTTGGACCGTGTATGCATTTTTCCTCCCATCCTTTCATTCAGCTGTTTCAGAAACGACCCCCTCCCTCCCTTTCTTTCCCAATTCTCTTCTAGCTCTGAGTGCAGTCATTTCTAGTGCAGAGAAATGTCCCCAGTGACACTAAAGGATGACGCAGCCTCTCTCTTCCTCTCTCTGTCTCACTAACCGTAACCATCCCTCCCTCCATCTCCTTGGAGCTCCAACACCATGTTTTCCCTCTTTTCACTTTTCTCCCCTTCTTTTTTCCGGCTTTGGTACTACCCTTTTCTCCATTTCCTCGCCCAGTCTTCCTGTCCCCCGCTCCTTTCGCTGCCTCCCCCTCTCTCCCCTCCTCACTCTGCTCCGGCACTGCAGTGCTGATTGTGATTGAACACACACACACACACACACACACACACACACACACAAGCATGCACAAACACAAGCACATAGGAGCGTAGCTGAGAAGCAAGTACTGCAGCAGCATGCAGCATCTGCAGCTCAGCCATTCAGGGAATGAAGGAAGGAGATCGCAGGAGGGGGAATAGATTGCTGCCTTAGACCAGCCTGTGTGTGCACCTTAGCAGAGGTGAGAAGGATGCATTTCAAGAGCGGATGGCTTTTGCTATCCAGCCGCTTCTGCACTGCCTCTGCATCCTGTTCACCCTGCTCCTCCCACTCCAACTCTTCCTCCTCCTCTCCACGGCATCATTAGACAGGACTACAGATTGACCGGGACTGGCGAGCGGTGGCTGGTCAGGTTTTACCCCAGCTGAAGGATTCTTCTCTGGCTATGCTACATCTGCACCCTAACTGCTGGCTGGATTGTAACTGACTCCGGGAGCTAGAGAATAGCATCTAAACTTACAAGGAATCTTGGATGTGTGTGTCGTTTTATACCAGTGTTGTCGCTGGTGCATTTCCTCTTTTTTCTACTGGTGTTTTTTGCCTTCTCAAAGACTGGCTAGCAGGCACTGCAGCATCAGGACCGCAAGATCCATGAAGTGGTAGGGCATGAGGACCCAGGGGCAACCCTAAGGAAGGGCTTGAGTACTTCCATTGGTACCACTGCTGAGGTGCTTATCTTGATTTTTTTTTCCAGAAAAGGGTGTCTGGTGGGGGGTTGGTGTGGGTGGTGACAGCACAGGTAACTAGGCCCCTACAGAGCAGAGCGGGTGGCTCTTGCATAGAGGAGCCAGGCAGGACGTCCTGTGGGAAGGGGGAAGAAGGGCTGACTGGAACGTTGGACTCCTGATGGTGGCTATTTTTGTCTCCCCTAGCTGAGCGTTTGGGACAGCAGGTGGAAGAGAAGATGCTTATGGCCCGAGACACGGCCCGGGATGAGGCTCAAAAGCTACACAGGAAGTGGCTGAAGCACCAGGCCTTTATGGCAGAACTGGCCCGGAATAAGGAATGGCTGGCCAAGATAGAACAGGTGAGTGGAGGGGACCAGGAGGGGAGTACAGAATGGCAGCAAATGCTAAAGGGAACTCGTGCCTGAGAAGCAGAGTTTATAGTGAGTGCGGTGAAAGTTGATGTGAAAAGGTGAAACTGAGTGAGGTGTCATCACTCGGTTGTTCTGGCTTCACCGTGCTCAGGAACGTCCTGTTACACTCTCAAGGTTACATAGAAATAACAGTGGTGTCATTTTCACTTTCAAATTTGGCCTGAGTTTTGTGTCTCTTTGGGTCTTTTTTGTACTAATCAGAGTTTGACTTGAAGGCTGAAAAGAATCAGACAGAAAATGCGAGCTCTGCAGCAGTGAAGAGTAGAAACAGCATATGCTACATGGTCCGCTATAGCTGACATTTAGTCAGTTTGAGATGTTTATTATTTTCTCTTGTTTGCATTTTGCTCCTGCATTGCTACCATGCTTTACTAGAGCTCATCCAGGCAGGATACCCTCCTTGCTACCCAGCCCACTGAAATGAAACTCACATGGGCCTCTAATAACATCTGTTGACATGATTATAGTTTGCTCAGATTATAAATTTTGCTTGTTATATAGGACTAGAGAGTAGAGTGTATAAACAATATGTGTGACGAGGAGGTTTGGCCTGGCTGTGAAATCTTTTCCACATTACAAGTCTGCTTTTATTTAAAACAGACCAAGATATTAACCTTGCAACTGCAGCTGAAAAAATTGCACATACTAATATATTATACTGATGCATTCTACAACATTTTTTAATGTTATTTGGATTTTCATACATAAACTAGGTCAAAAAATACCGACCAAACTTCTGAATATTTCTCTTAGTTTTTCATAGAGAAACTCTAAGCCTAAGCAGTTGACATGTAGTTACCCAGTTTTCTCCTTTAACGTCCACGCCATGACTGTTTGTGTTTTTCACAACCATAAATATCTTAAAACAGATGTACTTGTCCATCTTGAGAGGAAAAGGAGTGGGAACCGTCTATCAGCCAGCTAAGCTTCAGTGTGCAATCTTTGGAAAAGACCTGAATACCTGGATAAATCACTAAGTGTTGTTCTGCTTTCAGACTCCCAACTATATGGGAGCATCTGCACAATGTTACACAGAAACCTTTTTCTTAAAAAACTATCAGACTTTGACCACCGTGAAATGTGTTTACATCGCCTATAATATCAAAGGACTGTTTGTTGACATTTACCTGTTTCTTAATTATTTATTTTCATTGAATACATTAAAAAATTGATTAGACTTTATAGATTTTTACACGCCATTGTGGTAGTCAGCTGCGTCATAAAATATTCATTAGATACCAGGGAAACTAATTATAACACCAGCCTTGAAGTCAACACTACTAAAGTGCATTGTCTAATGAGGAAAAGCTTTGTTTGTCCATCTATGAAAGGTTTTCTAAGGTTCATCATGTACTAGTTTTGAGATAAAACAAATTGCTCAAAAAGCTGGAAGATGGCCTCTGAATGTGTAGAATAGTGCTGCTTTGCAGGGTGTTTGTGTGTTTCTTGCAGTAAACGTGTGAATCAAAGCAGCCCCGTTCATTGGAAATTTTTGCCATGCAAGCTAATGTTCTGAGCAGGGGATCAAATCTCTCTTTAAATGTTACCCACGCAGAGGTGTGTGAAATGTTCACATGAGAACGCGGGAACATGTCGCCATTTGGTTTTCTATTTTTACATGTTTGCTTGGTTTATCGGTTTACCAAACAAGTTCTGCATCTCATAGGGTAAAAAAAAAAACACAGCTAGTGAGGTCTGCATAGTTTAGTGTGAATTTTTTTAGAAATCCCAACATTATTGCATAGATTAAGCGTGATCATTATTACTTTTTGCACCAGAATCCACAGCATCAAGATAAGAGTTATTCCACACACAATTTGTCTGAAAAAAGATTAATGCTTCCCAGAAAATATATACTACATTTTATCTGCTACTCTTTTTATCTGAGCATTGCTTTAGCCATGTTCAGGAAGTCTGCAGTGCTAGATTCTTTACACGTTGACCCTTAGCACCCTTACAGATTCCACAATGTTCTTATTTATCAGACAAAGATAAAGCAAAAAGGTACAATTCATGTGTAAGAGCCAGAACACCCCATGATACAACAGCTTGTAGGACATTCTTTGGGAGGTGAGGTTTATACTTTGACTAGGCCATCACAAAACCATAATTCTTCTGTTTTTCAGCCATGGTGTGGACTTGCTGCTGCATTTAGGATCGCTGATGACCCAGTTTGAGCCCACAATTGACCCTTGAACACCTTAGTATAGAGAAGCTGTAAAAGAAGCCCAGATTATTACACTGCCACCACAATTCTTGATAGTTGGTTGGCATATTTTTTATTGATTTACAAACTTGGTTGTGTGACATCTCTACTTTAGGCCAATCTCTCCAAAGGATATTGTTCTAAAAGTCTTGTGATTCAATTAGATGCAACTTTAACATATTATTTTCCAGATAGGAGTGATTTTTCTCTAGCATCTCTTTGAACATGTTCTTACTATACTGTCATGAACTTTAACATTTAGCATGTTAACTGAGTCTGGTATAGTCTGAGAAAAAGCTTTTGGGTTGAAAAGCAGACTCTGTGATTTTTCTGGAAGTTTCCCCAAGCCCCTTTTTAACTGTGCATGGCTAAGACCGTCTTACCTGCTCTTGCACTCCTCAGGGGGATCGCATGAAAAAAAATCTCCCAAATCCAATCTTATTTCTTTCTACAGAGGCATTCCTCCTCTTCTCATAAACCGGTGTGCAGTTTGCTTCTTGCGACTCTCAGCCATGTTCAAAGTATACAGTGAGAGCACTGGAGCTACAATGAACGGCTAACACTGAAGCTAACTGCTAACCTAGCTTCTAAGCTAACCGGATACATTAACATTAGAAGTGCGCATGCTCAGCCAGCAAGTGGAAACTAACAAGGAACAAACATGCGTACTGGTGTTACGTGAGCACATCAGAATGACTGGCATGTGGGACAGCCAGTAGATAAGGTGATACCACTGTAACTTGAGGGACAGAGGGGAGTGAGGGAAGAACCAAAACTCTAACCAATCCCTGCCATACGGACCGAACGTCAGGGATTGGTTAGAGTTTTTATAGGACTGCAACTCCCACATAGATCATTTTTTAACCTCCTTTTCCTGAATATGTCATGTATCGACTACTGTCAGGATGGGAGGATGATTTTACTCAAATCAACAAAAAGTGTTTCTGAACAGGATTGCCAACTATAGCTTTAATGCTGTTGCTCTGAGCATTGTACAGTACAACTTCTTCTGGGATGTCAACCACTGGGAAGACTGAGAGGTGTATATTATTTATTTTCCACTTGTGAATCATTTTCATAGAAGAATGATGTAAGTCAAGCAAAGAGCCAAAACTCCTGCTTTTACAGTGAGGTTACACTCACTGATGATGAAACAGTCAACGGCATTTGATTAACAGCATCTGGTTGCTACTTTCAAAATCTTTATGGTGAATACAAAGCTTTTCCACACATAGTGTTTTCCTTTTTGGTGTTATTGTAATTGTGTATTTTTGAAAACTTGAGATAGTATTTAAATAATTTTCTGTAATGAGCAAATAATTAAATTCCCAGGGTGCCTATATCCTGGGAAGGCTGCAAATTCATCGGTTCCAATCCCACAGCCTGCCACTCTGGGTCCCTGAACAAGACCCTCAGCCCCAGAATGCTCCCCAGTCGCCTCGTAAGGGCACTCCACCACTCCTTATATGGATGTGTTAAATGCTGAGGACACATTTCACTGGAATGTACAAAATTGGAATGACAACTAAAGATGTTGATGATTATTGTTATTACCACTATTAGCAACTTAAAGGAATTAAAGTTTTAAATGTCTTATTCATACCCAACACATTTCACCACTATGAAATAAGTTCCAGTTAAAAGCCAATGGTTTTTCCAGCATTTTATCTGTGTCTAAGACCTTTAATGTCTTTAATGGTGTTGTGGAGTTAGGAGCTTGTTTAGAGTAGAGATGGTGACAGTGGAACGGCACCAGCACCAGTTACAGGATCTGGACTGAAATCATCCATAGAATTACATCACCATCAAACATTACACCTCTGTTACT
Organism: Fundulus heteroclitus; assembly: GCF_011125445.2. Classification (NCBI taxonomy): domain Eukaryota; kingdom Metazoa; phylum Chordata; class Actinopteri; order Cyprinodontiformes; family Fundulidae; genus Fundulus; species Fundulus heteroclitus. The sequence continues at coordinate 36,431,190 of NC_046371.1, forward strand.
ATCAAACCTTCCCGTCATGAAGCTTGTTTTTTTTTTTAAAGAATCTGAGTTTTTAAATTTGTGAGTGTTCCCCTGGTGTAAGAAAATAGCAAAGGTCTCTGTCTGTAATGGCACTTCAGCTTAAAATGTAAAAAGAGTGAGACACGATATAATTATTTTTGCCAAGGAATCGGCACATTCAAATAACCTTTCATGCCAGAAATCCAGAAATCTAAAGTGGAAGGCCTGACACTGAGTGCAGAAGATGGCTGCCTCATAGACTGCCTCTCTCTGGCTGTCATGAGTTTCATTGTGTTGTGTCCAAACAGATAGTTAAAGAGCCCATCGTGTCACTTAGGCCCTGCTAACCTTACCTAATCCAACCATCCATCTCTGTCGTTACCTGAGAGACGAAAAGAGGAGGGCGCTGCTTCCTGTTGTTTTCACAGAACTCGCCGTCCTCTCGGAGAGTTGCGGCCTGTGCCTCTGTTCTCTCGCAGCACTTACTCAGCACATGAAGCCAGCCACACAGCTCCAGGCCGACTCGTGCATGTGGGGGATCTGTGGGTGCTTCTCTGTTACAGTGAGAAGACTCACAGTTGACCTTGTGCCAAGCCATGACACAGGCTCAAAGCTCAGCACTTTAAGACATAAACAAGGATTGAGCTTGACCAAATGCTGTTTATTAAATGTAGATGAACAAAAACAATATAATGTAAATGAAATATAATTATCATATGGAAGTTCCATTTCTCTTTAACACACCAATATTATTCATGTTCTTCTCTCAAAATCAAACTCGTATGTCCTTTATGTACCGTAATCATGAAATCTCACAGTAATACATGAAACTGCGATATTCTTCTTACTGCTTTGTCTGAAGCAATGTTTGCATTGCTGCAATGCTGCAAGTCCTTCTTCAGCTTATTTCTTACAGTTCTTACCGGATTACAGTTCACTTTTTTCCCACAATTTTGTGGCCCTAATGGCCTTTATGTTTGTTTCAGACATGAGCAGAAAGAGAAAGGGGGAAGGGGGAAGACATGCAGCAAAAGTCCTGAGGTGGGGAATCGAATGTAGATGGGTGCATCGAGAACGAAAAGCCTGTGTGTGGGCCCCGCTCTACTGTTATGCCACAGTAGCCTCAGGACTAAATCGACCTTTAAAAAAAAGTCAACTTTAATGTCAAATTACAGTTCCTGAAACATATGTGTATCCATTACACAGATTTTAAGTGAAACTATCAAAATGTAGAGTAAATAATTGTGAAATGGAAGGAAAATGATACATGTTTTAAAAAAAAAAGAAAAACATTTTAACCTATGTAACAAAAATGTGGCACACATTTATGTTTAACCCTCTGAGATAATACTTTTTTTGTGAATATTTTAGCCAGCTTAAACATGTGACTCATAATTATTTTTTATGTATACAACCCAAAAAAAGGAATTGGACAAAATAGTAGGACAACAGATAAAAGGGTGGATGGACAGATTTAGATGATGGGACCAAAAATAAATTCTGGAGATCCAAATATTTTTCCACGCACTGTTTTCTTTGTCCATACTTTATCCAGACCTGAAAATCTTTCAGTAAAATCCCAGAGTTGGTTTTAGCTTTCTGGACATCGTAAGAACCCAAAAGAGGGCAGAAGTGGAATGCTTTGGTCTCATCTGGCCTGAGCACTCTCATTCACATGCTTGCTGTATCATCTACATGGCAAGGCCAACAATGAGCAGGTCTTATAATGGCCTTCTTTCTACAATGTCTTTCTTTCCACTGTTTTTCCCACATTTTCTCAATTTTCAGATGATGGATGGAACAGAGCTATGTATAATGTTCAACACTAGGGATATTGTTTTCTAACCTAACCCTGCTTTAAACCTCTCCACTGTGTTCTCCCTGATCTGTCTGCTGTGGCCCTTGGTCTTCATGTTGCTGCTCGTTCTTTAATGTTATCTAACAATCCTCTGAGGCCAGAAACAGAAAAGCTGCATTTATTCTGAGATTAGATCTCACGCAGGTGGACTACTTGCCGTTTATTATTATGGCATATTCTGAAAGGAATTGGTTCCAGTGGATATTAATTAGAGTTCTCAGAGCAAAAGCAAAAGGGTCTTAATACATACATGGCATTCAGATTTGTAATCATGAAAAGCTAATTTGTGTTGGTCCATCATGTAAAATCTAAATAAAATATTAGAAGGTTTGTGGTTGTAACATGACAAAATGGAAAAAGGTTTAAAGTATATGAAGACTTTTGCGCTGACTTTTCTAGACGTTTTCCGACATTCTTGAAACTTGTCCTAGGTCACGTTTTATCCTAAAAGTTCTGATGTGAACTGGCTGTTAGTGGGCCTGCCACACTGAAACACCAAAGACGTCTGATTGATGCATACAACCAAAAATGTTCTCACCATTCTTTCTTAGCAAAATATTTTTTTTTCATTGACATCCTAAAAAGTGTGAGCCCAACGTGAGGTCTAATATTGTGTTATGTTTATTTACACCAACTGTTGAAGGGTGTCTAATAACTTATTAAGCATGCTAAGTCATATTTATGCACCTGGAAAGTCAAAGAAGTACTTGTGCAGAATACCGTGCTCATATTTGAATAGAAGTAAATATTGTGAATGTTTGTTATTCAAGGCTCAAATATTATAGTCTTTTTAAGTGTACACGTCACATATTTTGCTAAATTATGATCTGGTTAGTATGACATTTTATTGAAACCTGGCTTTGAGTGTTTCTGTGACAACATGTGTAAAGAACAGGAAATAGAATTACCCTGATTGCAGAAAATAGGATTTCTGAATTTTAGCATTTTTTGCTTAAGTATAGTTTTTTTTTTTTTTACATAACCATTACAAATGATTGACAGAGCAAACAGATCCATCCATTCATCCATTTTCTTACTCGCTTCATCCCTCATGGGGTTGCGAGGGGTGCTGGTGCCTATCTTCATCTGTCAATGGGCGAGAGGCGGGGTACACCCTGGACAGGTCGCCAGTCTGTTACAGGGCAGAACAAACAGATTTAGATCTAAATTATTTTCTTTCAACTACAACGTTGTTTTTCTGATGGGAAATGAGACAGGCATCTCAGAAGAAATGAAAACAATGAAAAAGGATGGCATGTTGTAAATTAATTACACTCTTCTCAATAATCAGTGGTAAAATCTTTATTGGCATTACAGTGATCAAACCCTCTTAGAAATAAATGTTCCCACTCGTTTTTCGAAGATCTTTGATGATGAGATCCAAGTCTTTGAGGTTGGAATACTTCCTTGCCATCACCCTAATCTTTAGCTTCCTCCACCGATTCTCTGTCATAATCAAGAGGGGACTGGCTTTTCTACTTGAGTCAGAAGAAACATGCTGATCAAAATAGAAAAATGAAAAAAAGGAGTATAGAGACTTTTGGCCTCAACTCTACTTGTACTTTCTTTTAAACATGCATGTTGTTTTTTTTAATATGTCACTGTCCCTTATGCCTAGATTTAGAACTTAAGATGTGTTTTGGTTAAACACAAACAGAATCTCTTGTGATGTTCCTCAGAAGATTCTCCTTTTATGCCCACTTCAACAAAAAAGACAAACAGTTCCTTCGAATCATAATCCTGCTGTCTTCTATTAGGCATCCATGTGTCATTTTATCATAATACTCAAATCAGTTCAAACCTTTTGTATCCTGCTTCAGCTGTAAAACAACACTGCTTACTGTAATTGTTAGGCTTTAAATGGAGCAGAGCAACTTCCTCAGGTGACTACTTAGGACCTGTTATTTACGCTATGACTCCAACAAGGCTTTACTATTATTACTACATTAGATAGATTCATGAAATGTATTCATGTTCATTAAACAGCAGTTGTTTTTTCCTCATCTTCTTAGCAGTACAGATTTTTTTTAACAAACTGATGCCCAACAACAACACTCCCTGAGGAGTGTGCATATAGCCCTTAGAGTCCGCTAATGGACTCATTTCCTATTCAAAAAGTCAGATAGCCGACTACAATGCTGTGCAATAAATTTAGTCATAGAATTGTGCAATTTGCATGGATGTCTAAACAGACACTCACTGAGAGAGTCAAGTGTTCAAATACACATTTGTAAGTGAGAGGCAGAATAAATAATTTTTATCAGATCAGAAGCCTGTGTAATCAGTAGTCTGTTTGTAACAGAAGATATGAACTGGGCTGATGGTTTGTTGATTTTCAGCAGGGGGCAATAGCCCTCACAGCTTTGGGAAAGAAGCTGTTTTTAGTTTTTTAATTTAATGTTCCTGAATGGTTTACCTGTTGGAAGTGGGACAAACAGTGCATTGCCCAGGTAGGTGTGATCCGTGGCAATACGTCTGGCCCTTTTCTGGACTCATACAGGATAGAGTGTGTCTGGGTCCTGTAGATGGCATCCCACAATCCCCTGTGCTATCCTCGCCACCTGTGACACATTTGTGAATCAACTCTGAAATGTGAATCCTTCGTCTGAAAGTGGTCAGCTAATGAAAATTAGCAATGAGGCAGACTGGATACTTCCAAAAAAAAACTATGAACGAATGAGGGTGTCTCAAGACTTTTCCACAGAACTGTACATATAGGTTTCTACACAAAAGTCATTTTTTTATTTAGTTCTTATTCTATTTTTGATAGTAAATATCCATATGATTTGTTTATGTGTTTTATTTGTTAAAAGGTTTCCATTGAAATTCGAAGTGAAGGTATAAGAAATAAATCTTACATCATTCTCCTGAAAGGTTTCTGAGCAATTTTCCAAGCTTTCCAAAAAAAACCTCAACCTTATAAATGTGTTTATTATATATAAATTTAAAGTGGATTTTAAGAACCTAGCTGTTTCTAGTTAAATAGTTAAATAGTTAAATTAAACTATTTGGATACATTTTTAAACAAAGACTTTGTTTGGACTATGTTAATGTAATGAACAAGGATTCAAGGATTTTTTTTATTGTCATACCAGTTCCCATTTCATGTTTGTGGTACAAAATTATAACTCAGATCCTGATATAAAATAGATAATAAATAAACAAATAGAGATATATAAAATATTTATTTAAAAGTGAGAACTGTATTTAGTCCATTGAGTGCAACTTGAGTTCAGCAGTCTGTCAGCTGCAGGGTAGAAACTGTTTCTGAGCCTGGTGTTCTTGCTCTGAATGCTTCTCAGGCGTCTGCCTGAGGGGAGGGGCTGTGTGCAGGATGGGTGGAGTCCTTCATGTTGCACAGCGCCCTCTTCCTGCATCGTGGATGTGTAGAGGTCCGAGGTGGAGGGAAGGCTGCTCCTCACACTCCTCTGTGCAGCCTTAACTACCCTCTGCAAAGCCATCCGTTCAGCAGCAGTGCAGATGCCATTCCACACGGTGATGCAGATGCAGAGAACGCTCTTTACCACACAGTGATAGAAGCTCCTCGGGATGGAGTTCCCAAGTCCAGCCTTCTGCAGCCTTCTCCAGCCTTCTGCAGCCTTCTGAGGAAGAAGAGATGCTGGATATATGCACATCCAGGTAGCTGTAGCTGGAAACCACCTTCACAGCTGCTCCTCCGATGTTCAGGGGAGGAACGGAGCTCTTATCCCTTCAGAAATCCATCACCATCCTTGGTTTTCTTCACATTAATGCAGAGGTTATTTTCTCTGCACCACTGCACCAGGTGTTCCACCTCTTCTCTGTATTTGGACACACCATTATTTGTGATGCATCCCATCACTGCTGTGTCATCCGCAAACTTCCGGGATGCATTATATAGCAGTCAAAAAGCAATTATTGTGAGGTTTAAAGTCTGATGTTTTTGGTCAGTGGACTCATTTCTTAATGCTCTAGTTTTCTTTTTTCCCCAAGCAACTAAAATGTCTTACAAGAATGAGACCAGCATCTCTAAAAACATAATAAAACAATGTAAAAGGCGAATTAGTTTTTAAAAAATATATTTTTTTAATAATTTAATAAACACAACATGTTGAATGTTAGTTATACCCCTCTCAATATTAAATAGAAAAAGGTTCATTAGAATTACAGCAATCAAACCCTTCTTCTAAGTGCTGAACAGCTTCTTGTAAATTCCTACAGGAATGTTGACAATTCTACTTTTGTGGTTGTCTCTTTATCATCACCCTAATCTTTTGCTCCCTCCCCAGGATCACTATCAGATTCAAGTCCCAACTCTGGACGCTTCAACATGGTAAAGATAATTCCTGAAAGAAGCAACATGTAAAACAATATTTTAAAACTGCCAAGTCATGCTTTGAGGCTTAGGAGGACCAAAATGTGAGCAGTACAGAGACAGATATTAAATCAGGAACTCACATACCACAAGGAACAACAACAAAGGGAAGAGGGTTAAATAACAATGAAATGACACAAAGCAACAAGTTTAAAGGTCTTCTCCCAGATAGTTTCTTCACTGTAAATCACTGTAATGCGCTGCATGTGTCTTTATGGCAATACTGGTCAATGCTAATGCAACAAAATATAACGTTGAACCAAAAGCAGATTTTACTTTCTGAACCTTATAGTTTTTGTTATTGGTTAACATAAATTATTGTTATGTTTTGTGAGGTGGGTGCTGGACCAAAATGCAGACAGGGATTCGGGATGAGATCAAAAATAAACTTACAGAATACGACGGGAGAAAAAGGCATGGAGAAGGAAGGGACAACAGGAGGCAGCATAAGGGAGGATGTGACAACACAGGAGATGAACACTTGGTTTAAACAGAGTAGAATGGACTGGACTGGAGTCTGCAGGATGAAACCAAGACCTTGGAGGCTGAAATCCTGCAAGCTAGAACAAGGAGCTTGGAGACTGGAACCAAGAGCTTAACTCCACAGACTGGAACCAGGACCAGGACCAGGTCCCTGGAGACTGGACAGCAGGAACACACAGAGGAGCCCTGCAGGATGGTGGCCTGACTGCTGGGGACCACCGTGGATCTCTGGAGACTCAGAATCACTGTGGTGCTCTGGAGAATCAGCACCATGAGGCATGTCCAACTGGACACCCTCATTGGAGAAACTCAGGAACAGTGACATGAGGCGGGTCTACATGGACAACCTCATCAAGACACTCAGGAACATGAGGAGGTACATCTTCAACTCCCTCGGCAGACCAGAGAGCAGGAGCTCTGAACTCTGTATCAGGAACAGGAGCCTGGAATGAGGTTGAAGTTTTTTAGTTTTCGCTAATGGTAGTGATGACTCTTTACATGATAAAGAAAATGAAGATGTTGAGGACTGAAACAGGAATGGATGTTAACATGATAATTAAGATGATGGAGCCAGGAATGGAGAAAAAGAAGCTGATGACTGGACCAAAGATATAGATAGTAAGGATGATGAAGACTGAGCCAGGAGTGTAGATGATGAAGGCGATGCCAACTGAGCTAAAGATAATGAGGTTGAAATTGACCAGACAAGGGATGCACACAGGGATATAGAGCTTGCTCTGGGGCTCGGAGGGGGCACAACAAAGGTTCATGCCTTCTCGTGTAGCACAGGGCATGTTCTAGTACTCTCTGCCGGCTCGGTGGTGTGGGACAGGAACTGATGGCAGCGGCTTAAGGATTTGAGGGGATCTGCTATAGCTGAGATTGTGGAAGATTCTACTGTGGCAGCTGGCACAGGAAACTCTGCTAACGCTGCTAATGTGTTGGTCCCGATCCAATGATGCCGTCTGCGACACGGGGGAGAAGCAGTTGCAGGCAGGCACAAAAAGGAAACAAGGGACAATGAAAAGGAAATGGAAACCAACCTAGAGCATGACTAAATCCATAAATGATCCTAGAAGGATAAATAACTAAATAAAGCATGATACAAACATCCAAGGATCATGACAATTCTATAGCAAATAATTATATATGTACAATGTTCTCGCCAGCACATTTCAGCGTAATAGACGCTGAATGTTGTCAAAGTTACACTGAAAATAGACCTTTACGCTCATGAGCATAACTGACAGTACGACACAAAACAGCAGGACATAATAGAATATTCAGCAAAGCTCTTGAATTTGCGTCAGCACAGCTATAAACCTACCGAACAACACAAGCTAGCTGTTATTAGCTTGACATCAGCCCCCTTTGAGCTGCACTACTGAACTGTGGGAATACATCTAGAGAAGTAGCAGAACGACACACCAGCATGTGCACCAGCCTCCTGACACAAACACAGCCAGTGTCTGTCTCATCAAAAATTTCATTATAGTAACTCATAATGACAATAAAGATTCTTGATTCTTGACACTTTACAGCTTTTAAATATTTCTTTTGGCTTCCTGCCATTAGTGGTCATTAACTATTTATAACAGCAACAGGCAACATCACAATGTATGTGTTAGAGATAGGTTTAACAATTTTACAACAAAGGTAAAATGATTAAGGACTTGAATCTTTAATGTATCTTTAGCATCTTATCTTAGCAGTAAGCAAGCTACGCCACCTTCTGCATTACCTACCATAAACATTGATATGTGTCTGTATTCCATTATGGTACATATAGTTTTATCCAACTTCGCAGATCGAAGATGGCCAGTATTTCCAAATCCAGCGCATCTATGTCAGAGGTTGAAACCTGAAACAGTTCAAATTGAGCATCTTTGCTGTAATATATTCAACCTTCCTGGTACCTGCTGAGGTCAACTCTTGGTCAGTTTGCCCTTTTGTGAATTTCAATAATATGTATGAAAGTCGGATATGAATCCTGAAATGCTGTGGCTCATTTTTGTTCTCCAAGAAAATGAATGAACAGCTGACGTGCCTCCATATGTTCTCTGGAAGTATGTCAGGTTTTCTCTTAAGAGCTTTTCTGCTTTAAAGCTGTAATTGGTAATCCTGTTCAGAAACACTTTTTGTTATACTGGGAGAAATGGTCCTTCCATCCTGACTGTTGTCAATACATTATGTATTCAGATAATAAATAAGTATAATTAGGCATGCCTAATGCTGAGTTTGAAGTTTGAAGTTGTTCTCTGAGCAGATGTTTCATGTTTGTACTCCAAGCGGAGCCAGTGAGGCATGGACTCCTGCTTTGCCTTTAACCCATTAGCAATAGTCTTAAGCCTACAGGAAATAGCAATATAGGAAACAGCACTTTTATACCGTATCCCCAAATTCTATGAGTGTAGGCGCAGCCCTTAAGGCTCTGCGCTTCACTGCGTCTCACTTTTTCTACACAGCCTACATGGCTATAGAAAAAAAAAAACAATAGGCTATTTGGGAACTGATTGTCCGGTCCCAGCATAATTTATGTTCAATGATACTTAGTTGAGGCGGTGAGGGGGCTGGAAACAATTCTTCTTTTCATTTCTGCACTGTGCACGAGGGATAAACATTGTGGGGAAAATGCATAAATATAGACTGTAAAGCGCTCTTTTTAAAGAGGGAGGAAATGGAATGAGGGGTCTGGGCTGAAGCTCCCAATGTTACAACACCCTAAAAATGCCTCTTAGAAGTATGCACCGATATTACCGTGTGACTAAGAGCACCTGAAATCAAGTGCAAGGCGTCGCAGAAGCCCCACAGCGTGCCAACCCCAAAAAACAATCTTCTGCTCTTCATTTTCATTCCCTTCAAGAGGAAAGTCCTGTTTGGCACACATCATGACAATACCTGACACAACCTTCACATGCTAACAGTTTCTCAACAAATGTGATGTTTCCAACATCTCCTTGCATTTGGCTTATTACAGTCCAGAGGCGCTTAGGCAAATTTCTCTTTGTGCCGCCGGTTTACTGAGAGCAAGAACATGAAACTTGCTGTTTTCATGTTTGTGACAAGCATAAATTCTATTTTATTCCGCTTAATTTTATTTTATTTTAGGTGACTTTTAATATGACTTTAAGTGACACTCTAAAAAAAGCTAAAAAAAAAATTATTAAAGGAAAGGAAAGCCACTTAATTGGGTGGGCCTAGCCCCAGCCAGGCTGAGCGTCACAAGAAGCAAACTGCATACAAGTTTATGAGAGGCCTAAGTAGCCAGAAAGAAGACCAGAGTGGGTTTGGGTGATTTTTTTTTACGCAATCCTCCTGAGGAGCGCAAGAGCAGGTAAGACGGTCTTGTGTGTTGTGCCATTATGCAGGTTAAAAGTTATTTAATGTTTATTAAATAACTCTCGGTCTGTTAGGTATTGTCCACTGAATATCAGCCTAAACAGCTGATATCAGGACAATAGCTGAAAGAGCGATTCAAGCACTGGCGTTCTTCTAACAGCAAACTCTGCAAACATATGGAATAAATGAGTGACAACTTATCTTCAAGTATAAAAATGTATTATCAGAAATAAATGAACATCCAGAGAACACCACTATACAGTAGACATCTGTTTATCTGAATTCACACTATACTTCAATCAACAAATCCTCTCTACTAGGCTAGTGAAACATAACTAAACTACTAAGCAAAATTAAGTTTAAAGAAACTAAGGAACTATGTACACAAAACAGCACAAATAAAGAAACAATCATCATCAGCATGATTCAGCGAATCTTGGGTTCCCTGCAGATCTACGAGAGAACCAAAGTTCATCTTAAAGAATATGGAAAGAGATCAATTTACCTTAACTTTCTGGTATGTGTTCAACCCATTCACAATGTAAAAGTTAGATAAAACATTATTTGAGAAAATAATGATTTGCTAGATAAAAAATCAATAACCTTTAGGACGAATGATTTTTATTAATGTCATTATTTCTCCTGGAAATAATTCACACTCAAATTGGTAACTTAGGGAGCTAGAGGGTGCTGTAGCGGGCGATCAACCAAAAATGACATGTGTCGGAGTGCGGCCTGGACGTGTTGACATTAGCTTGATGAGTTAATCTTAAATTACACAAAACACCATTAAATCAAGATTGATGTTCCATATTAACACTGTACTAAAGCCCGCAGCGCCATCAGACAATGGCGGCGTGACCAAGAGCAAACATCACGTTTATACCAGCTGTAGTCATGTTCACTAGAGTTAGTAGTAAGGTATTAAGAGAGGCTAATAGTGGCTAATGCTAGCGTCAATTCGGCACTCACTTAAAAGACTTTTAAGCCATATTTTGTTGTAATGAGCAGACCGGAAAACCTAAACATTAATGTCCTATCGGACATAAAATTAAAACACACCCAAAACATATGAGCTGCTTTAATTTCAAATAGCTTATCAAGCCTTCTTTCTGTGTTCCTAGTGACATCTGTGCTCCTTATTCATAAACACCTCAGTGACCTGATAATAGCAAACTTTGAGCATTCTTCCCTGAGTAGTAACTTCTACACTAAAGAATATATTTTTAGGTGACCCTGTAGCACTTAAATATGAGTTAAAAAACTGTTGGATCATGTGGAAGTTCATGCTAAAATCAGCATTATTTTCGGTTCAGTTGTGATAATGATAGTTTGATCTCTTCAGAGCTCTCAGAGTCCAGAGCATTGAGCTCTCATCCCTAGATGGTCGGGACATTATTTGGTTTGGAAATGAAAAAAGAGATGTTCAAAGCTCTGCCAAAGTAACATACTCTATCCTGGTGTGGTGGCAGGTTGTAAATGTCACATCCTTCATCCAAATGTCCCCACAATACATTACAGAGGTGCATCATAAACAACATACATACTTTAAATATGTTTCAATGGGTACACTCTATAAGTGTAGACCCATGTAATCCAGGTATTTAGTTACACCAGTAGCAACAAGTGTGACACCAAATGACCCATTTGGAACAATTCATTTCCCACCTAACTGCAACTTGGCTATAGAGCTGTAACACTGGTATTAACTATAACCCCCCATTATGCAGAAGACTTATAGACGTTGGCTGGAAAGTGTCTTCCAAGAGGTGCTTTTGAGCAACACCTTACAACCATTTCGTGTCCTTTTCTTTTTTTAAACAAATGGCAATTCATAACCGACTAGTGTCCTGGTATCCGGAATTGATTTTAACAACACATTTTGACGCATGTATTGATTTGTTAAACTCTAGCCTCTAATATAAAAAAAAAAAAAACACATTTTGTACTTTGCACCAACATGGTGGTGCTATTCGACGGCCCACCTACAGTTAAGCCAATTCATCACCACTCTTTCTGGTTGGAATGGGTTGTAGTAACTGAGCCAAAAGGTTTTTGTCAAAAGCATTCCAAAGCAAGGCAAAGGTAATATTTTGGGAAAGCTGAAGTCACAGTCTGCTAAAAACCTTCAGCATCTCAAAGTTTGAGCAGGACGACTGAGTGTGAATTCTTCCAAGGATGTTTGCTGCACAGTTCCACGGTTACTGTGACGGGTTCATTGCGTATTTTCCTCCCTGACATGGTCAAAACATGCTGTGAAAACAAACGCTGATTCAAAAAGTGTATGGTGAAATGTCTAGTAGAATACAGTATTTTGGTCCCTTTGGGGGTGATGATTTGGAAGACATGTTTAAACACAGAGAAGAGAAAATTACACACAAAAAGTAATGTAAATGTGCTGAAGAGTGTATTTGGTGGGCAGTCGTAGTTGTTTGTATAAAATAAGCCCTTTCATCCTACCTACTGTTCAGCCATGCTGCGTCAGCATTGCAAGAAAGCCAACAGAATTTGGCTGCACACTGCTGCCATGAGACCCTGATTTATCTGTGCTGGCCTTTAAAATATGCGCCTTGAAGATTTGTTTCACAAATACCCATTGGATCCAACTATTTTCTGGGAGTGCAGCACTACAGCAGCCTCATTCCTGTTTCAATAAACCTTTGATTCTTTTGCTTTTTGCTTGCCTTCTTCCTATAGTCTGCTTTATTTCCCTCTCTCCTCTCCTCCTCCCCTCTCTGATTCTTCTCCTTCTGCCTCACCTCGCATGTCCGTATAGTCGGAAGGAGGAGAAGGAGAGAGCGAAGGAGAGGCAGCCACTTGCTTTCTGCTGGCTCTGCATTATGGGAGGGAAAGCAAGGCTGAGGAAAGATAGGAGCAAGAGAGGGATGTTGAGAATGTGAGTGCTAGCAGCAGTTAAGCAGAGAGCCTGTGCCAAGAGAGGGAATGCAGCACTGCATTATGAAAGCCATAGGATATACCTCAGGTCCAACTGTGTGAAGATTACAGAGCCAAGTAGTAGTTAGAGCATGGCATTGTATTGCATGTAAGTCCCACCATATTTTAACATTGATATAATACATGTTCTATTAGGCTATGGATCGCGGTAGACTGCTACAAGCTTCTGTCTTCTCATCCAAAATCACAGAGTCTGCTGTTTAGGGGAGGAAAGTGGAGCAGAAAAGCATAATGAAAGGGCATAAGAGGGGTTTGTCAGAAATACCATGGATGATTTTTAGGTCAGCCCAAGGCCAAATGTTGCTCTCTACACCTGCTTCTCTGCAAGCAGGGGGCCTCCCGCGCTAGGATGGAGATCTGTTGTGCCCAGCTATTTTAGGCACTCACTCAGTTTCAGGCATCATCTGTTATTCTCTCAGGTCCTTCCTGGTATGCAGGATTGCATCTATGATACTGAAACAAGATCCACAGGTTTATGTTTAGTTATACGGTGCTTCGCAGAACTATTAATATGTCTTCAAATTTCTGTGTAGTTTATTAAAAGGACTTTATGTGACAGACTAACATAAAGTCTCACTTATGCAGTGGAAGGAAATTATACTCTGTAAAACATGGCATGTATTTAAATTCAACGTCATTCACTCTGACACCCCTAAATAGAAGCCAGTGCAACCAACTCTTTCAGAGGTCACCTGATTAGTAAATAGAGTTCACCTACATGGTATTTAATTTCAATGCATCTGCCCTGTGAAGGCCTCAGAGGTTTGTTAGAGAACATTACAGAGCAAACAGCATCATTTAAATAAGTAACCCAAGCTCTGAACATCTCACAGAGCTCTGTTCAATCCATCATCCTTAACGCACAGGCCTGGCACGAAGGCATTCACACCAGGAGGCCCAAGGTAACCGTGGAAGAGCTGCAGGGATCCACCACTCAGGTGGAAGAATCTGCTGACGAAACAATGAACAGTAATGTATTCTACACATATGGCCTTTATGAAAGAAGGACATTGTTGAAATCCAGAAGTCCTCCTTGCGGTTTGCAAGTATATGTCCATGTAGGAGGCACAAAAAGCATGTCGAAAAAGGTGCTTTGGTCACATGTGACAAAACATTATCTTTCTAGCTGACATGCAAAAGCTTTTTTTGTCGGAGGAAACAAACTAAATTAACAGCAAAATGCAGCTCCACAAAGTATCGACTCAGAGAGGCAGAATACAGATGTATACCACGAATATCAGCTTTTTGTTTGAAAGAAAGAGACAAAGCATTTATTTCTTCTCTCCCCTCAACTATACACTACTTTTTGTTGGTCTATAACAGTCCCAGTAAAATAAATTGAAGTTTCTGGTTGTAACCTCAAAGAATGTGATAAAGTTCAAGCAGCGTGCTCTCAGTGAGCATTGTTGCATCATGTACAGGAAACTGTAGGCACAGACGTGACAGTGAGCTGTTCTCCCTTGGAAACGGATAAAAGATCAATTCCAGTATCTTAAAGATCACATTCATGGAGAGAAAATTTTACATTAATGAACATGGTCGTAAACTGGAGTTTACTGCTTCTTTGAAATCTGAAATGGCTGAACAAGTTGTGCTGTTCATAGATTTCTAGAATGGTAAAAAATGGAGCAATGATCACATCACAACATAAGAACCTTCCCTTGAAGCAAAGCCTGACATTAAAGACAGTCAGCCAAAAGACGCATTTCCCTGAGATAAGGTTGTTTTTTTATTTTTATAAAGTGAGATAATGTTTAGTGAATGTGAATATTTTTGATCAGTCTGGAATGTATTTTATTAACTGCTTGTTATGATTTACTGTCTCCATCCAGGAGGGTCAGGAGCTGATCCTGGAGAAGCCGGAGCTGCGTCCAGTCGTGCAGCAGAAACTGGAGGAGATCAGAGAGTGCTGGTCCGACCTGGAGACAACCACAAAGGCCAAGGCCCGTCAGCTCTTTGAAAACAACAAGCCTGAGCCACCGGTGAAGAGCTACTCCGACCTCGACAGCCAGCTCTCCCACCTGGAGCAGCAGCCCCCCCAGCTGGAACAGGCACACCACCTGCCCACCTTCAATGAGCAGCTCCAGAAATTCCAGGCAAGCATCAAAGCCTTACTGGGTCACTGTGAGAAGATATTTACAGCATCAGCAAGTTGCTTAAAGAGCTGCAATAAAAAAAAAAAGATCTCAGATGATCCAAATCTTCTCCTCAGCAGCAGTTTATCAAAGTTACAACCGTCTACCATCACCATGCCTGTACAGCATATTGAACCTTAGTGTTATCAAATGTATCTCACTCAGACTGCTGTACATGCACAGACAAAAAGATTCACTAAATGCCTACTTTTACACATTTCATCAACTTACCACTTGTAAACACAAACTTTCATATATCTTGATGGGATTTTATGTAATAGACCAACACAAAGTAGTGCTTATCGTGCAATGGAAGAAAAAGCATGCATGAAAATTTTACCCCCCAAAAAAATGAGAGAAAATAGAGTCCACACAGTAATGTCATTAACCAAAGGATGGTTAGAGAACAATACAGAATAAACAGCATCACAAAGACGGAGGACCACAGCAGAAAGGTCAGCGAGAAAGTTGTGGAGATGTTTGAAACAGGATTACTTTAGAAAATAATACTCCAAGCTTTGAACATCTCCTAGAACTCTGTTCAGTCCATCATCTGAACATGGAGAGAGGATGGACCAGCTGCAGTCCGATCAAGACATGGACGTCCACCTAAACTTACAGGAGACCATAAATCACAGAAGCACATATCAATTTGGAGAATCTGTGTATATGACAACTACACTCCATAAATCAGGTCTTCATGGAGAAGTAGTAAGAACAGTCATTATTGAAAGAAAGCCTTAAGAAGTCGGGTTTGCAGTTTGCCTCAAGCCATGTAGGGGGCACTGCAGAAATGCAAATGGTTCTATGGTAAGATCTGACCAAAATTGTACGTTCTACAAATTATTGACTCAGGGGGTTCCAATACAAATGCAGCTCAAACGTTTCAGATTTCTGTGCTACTTCACAATAATGTGCCACTTTGTGCTTGTTGAATAGGCATAAATTATTCTGCAAGGCTATGTGCATTTTTGTTTGAAAAGTCTGCAATGGTCTGTGTGTTGGCATGTTGTCATACAAAATATTCAGTGGCATTAAAAAATTGCCCCAGCTGCTTTTTATTCTTTAAGTGAGGCAAACCATTACATAACCCTGATATGCCCCGACAGGAAAACAGCTGATGTGGTCTGTCCATTTTTTCACGTGGCTGCAACATGACCTTCCACTTCCCTTCTCTGCAGGCTATGGAGTCTCAGATAGGGGACTTCTATAAGGACATGGGAGAGTTGGGAAGCTTGCAGGGCCTCAGTCTACCCCAGCGAGGCCTGATGGCAGGTGACAAGGAGAGTGGAGAGCAGTCGGGTGAGGTGGAGACCCGGATCGTTCGGCTTATCGAACCCTTGAAGGAGAGGCGCCGCATCCTGCTGGCTTCCAAGGAAATGCACCAGGTTGCCCAGGATCTAGAGGATGAAATAGTGAGTTAGTTTTTTATCCTCTGTTTTTACAGGTGATCTTCCATCATTCAGTTGCTGGTAAGAAGACACATTTTATACGGTTTTAGTTAGAAGTTTCATCCACCCATTCTGGTCATGAATGGCATCTAAATTTGGGCTTTTAGTGATGCATTTCAAACCTTATTTTTTGGGATGCAGTTATGCAATCATACAATTATTATCTAAATATTAGTTGGAGATCATGTTTATATTTGGAGAAATTCCACAATACTTAAACTTCTGCAACCAGTTCCTGTTTTGAAGTGTAACTTGGTGAGTTTATGCAAACCTCTGGCTGAATAAGCGTCTCTTCAAAAAGGGGGGGAAAACAGACCCATACATGCTTTTGGTAGAGTTCATAATTCATGTTGTGAGTAGATTTCCTAAATGTGCTTTCTAAATAAGTAAATTATGTGCTTGTCTTTTGTTTAAGATGTGGATCCAAGAAAGGCTTCCTTTAGCATCATCTAAGGATTATGGGAATAACCTCCAAAGTGTGCAGCAGCATGTGAAAAAGCACCAGGTACACGTCATGGATAACCTTTGGTTACGTCTAGCTGACAGACACTTACCCTTTGAACTCCTTTCTGATTGGTCCTTCAGACACTTCAGAGAGAACTGACAGGGCGGCGGGCTCGGATTGAGGAGGTGTTGGACCGGGCCGCAATCATCGCCTCACTAAGAACTCCTGAGGTGGACTTTGTGCGCGAGGGAGCAGGGCACGTGCGCCAGCTGTGGGAGGTGTTGCAGCTGGAGACAGAAAGGCGCTCTGTGATGCTGGATGCTGCCCTACAGTCTCAGCAGTACTACAATGAGGCTGCTAAAGTGGAGTCCTGGCTGTCAGGGCAGAAGCTCCACGTTGCCAACGAAGAGAAAGGCACGGTGCGTATGATTTTGACATTGAAACGAGCGTTTACCCACACAAATCAGCATCACAGTGAACATGTTACATCTGCTATAGCTTGATATTATCATGACCTTTTGCAGGATGAGACAAGCACCCTGCAGCTACTGAAGGCCCACCTGGCTCTGGAGCAAACTGTGGAAACCTATGCAGAGACAGTAGGCATGCTCTCCCAGCAATGCCAGCATTTACTGGAACTGGGACATCCAGAGAGGTGTGTTTTGAACAATAGTCATTCTTTAGGGCCATGGAAAAGTATTTGCCGACTTACAGATTTCCTGTATGTTTTCTTGTTTGTCACACTTAAACGTTTCAGTTATTAAACACATTTTAACCTGGGTGAAGACAGAAAGACGTTTTCAAAATATGATTGCACTTGTTAATGGAACAAGATATAACCACTTGGCCCTGCAAGAAAAACGTTCTGCCCCCTTTGTGAAATAAAGAATAAGCAGTTGTTAATTTTTTTCAGGTTTGCTCATCACACACGGGCCTGATTACTGAATGATCCATAATAGAATAGATCCAAAATAGCCGTCAGGACCTGCCTGACGACGTGGAGTAGATGAAATCTCAAAAACGCAACACATCATGCCCCGAGCTAAACAAATTCAAGAACAGCTGAGAAACAAAGTCAGTGACATCTATCGGCCCAGAAACGATTTACAAAGCCTTAGGGACTTCATAGAACCACAGTGGATCCATTATCCACATGTGGAGAATCATATGCTGTCCAGCTTGATTTCTAAAACACCATACAGGAAACAAGTACTACAAATATTAAAAGACGCAAAACAAATTAAATAAGAAACATAAAACAGGGGTAAGAGCAATCCCACAAAACAGGAATAAGCCATATGCCCTGCCATAAACCTCAATACTGCAACGTGATTGGCCCGAACCGTATTTGGTTCGGACACAAGCGGTTCAAAGCCTGAGTGGTACAAGCAAAAACTTAAATCCAATTAAGATGCTGCAAAATTACCTTTAACAGGCTGTTTGTCTTTGAAATAAATTAGTGCTGGTGGCAAAACGGATTATTAGGTTTAGGGAGAAATCAGTTTTCCACATAGGGCCGGTTTGATTTGCATTGCTTTTCTCCTTTAATTAATGAAATCACTACTTGAGAACAAAATGTTGTATTAACTGAAAATCTGTTTGATGTGAAGTGTTACAAAAAAAAGGAAAAACAGAAGAAATGTGTGAGGGAGCAAATTCTTCTATATGACACCCTCATGGACTGGTCAATTATTCTGTTTCTGTGTCATTGTCTTTTTCCTTCCTTTCAACAGTGAGCAGATAACTAAGCAGCAGTCCCACATAGACCGGCTGTATGTTTCACTCAAAGACATGGTGGAGCACAGAAAAACCAAGCTGGAGCAACAGTACTGGCTCTACCAGCTCAACAAGGAAGTCGAGGAGTTGGAAAAATGGATCACTGAGCGTGAGGCTGTAGCAAGTTCTACTGAGCTCGGCCATGACCTCGAGGAAGTGACGGTTAGTTCATCAGCAGTCAGCTTTATCTCATAAAACATAGGTTTAGAATTTTACTTTTACTTAAAGCTCCAGTGTGTAAGATTTACACACTGGTGCACCATCTAGTGGTGTGCTAAAAGAATTACAAATGACCTCGCTGTCATGATAACTACTACAGAAGTGTCATAAATGTGACAATTTAAACATACTGGTAATAACTAAAAGCTACAGTCATTGTGTGAAATAGTTTTTGGCCCTATTGTCAAGTCTGCTTATCATAAGTTACTTTTAAATTCAACGAGTCATGGGTTGTGGGTTTTTTGGCTTGTTTCTGAATGTGAAGTTGCTTATTTGGGCTCTAAAATAAGCAACTATAATCACGGGTTATAAAGAGATCCACTCACACTGCTGCGCTACAGACACCGTGAACCTGCTGATACCCCTCCGCCTCTCTGCGTACACACATACTCCCTGAGAGGGAGAGGGAGACAAAAACAGATAAACTAGCCGTCTCTGCCAGGAGGACAGAGTAGTTGCAGGACAACACTGCCCTGTTTCTAACATAACGGCAAAATAAATTTCAGTTATATTCAATTAATTTACCTGTCCAGCAGAAGGCCTGCAACCTCTGAATCTGTTTTAAATCCCTACTCCCTCATGAATTATCACCACCTGTTAATAATAGCCAATACAGACTCTTGTTCTCTCCTGGTTATTACTTCTTTTTCTTTTCTTGGTTACTTTCTCTTCCTTCTTGGTGGGAAAAAGAGTATGGATGATTCTCCATTTCAACAAAAAACAAAATGAAATGAATGATTTACTGGTGTCTTTACACCTCCTCCACCGACAGCACGTCTTCATATAGAAGACATATAGGGGAACCCATATGGCTGATAAATTTGACCCCTTCCGGCTACTGAAATTAGAAATGGTGACGCAATATGGCGCCTTCCATTGGGTCCACTGCATATATGTATCTATAAACTACTAATTCTAACTTATGAGAACACTTTCATTTTGGTGATGTTATTAGACTTTGACTGAATATGTATTCATAAATGCAATACTTGATCTGTGCTAATTAGTTACACACTGTCCCTTTAACTGCAGAGAATAAGAAGAGAAAATATTTATTGTTTTTTGCTTCATTCTAATTTCACTCACTCCTGAATATTCAAAAGTTGGGTCAGTTAAAAAATGTAACATATTTACTTTTTCATATTTTTAGTTTAGAAAAATGCCTCACTGGTCAGGACTGCAGGCTGGTCATTCCAATACGAGCACCCTTATCCTCCTCAGCCATGTCTGTGGAATGTGCACAAAATTCCATTTAGCCTTTGTCCCATTCAAATATTTATAGAACAGATCTGGTCTTCAAAGCAACATATATTGCTCTGTTCGTTTTCCATCATGCTGCACGCTTAAATATTTCCAATTTTTTTTAAGAAGACTGTACACTCAATTCAGACTTCTTTTGACATGATCTAAGAACAATTTATTTTCAATATTAATACTCTTTTTTTACAGGCATAGATGTTTACAGTTTTCTCATTTCCGATCGGATAAAAAACTTCTGGGTGGAGTTAAATTTCTATTCAATTCAATTGTATTTATATAGCGCCAATTGACAACACATGTCATCTCAAGGCACTTTACAAAGTCAAATTCAATCAAATCATCCAGACAGATTGGTCAAAAAATTTCCTATCTAAGGAAATCCAGCAGATTACATTTTGAGTTTTGACAAGCAGCATTCACTCCTCATGAAAGAGCAAAGATCCACAGGGACAGTCGTCTGCATTGTCCATGGCTTTGCAGCAATCCCTCATACTGAGCATGCATAAAGCGACAGTGAAGAGGAAAACTCCTCTTTAACAGGGAGGAAAACCCTCAGCAGAACTAGGCTCAGTGTAAACGGCCATCTGCCTAGACCGACTGGGGGTTAAAGAAGACAGAGCAGAGACACAGAAAGCACAGAAGCACACATTGATCCAGGAGTACTTTCTATGTTATATGGTAATAGCAGATGATCTGTCTCCCCTGATGATGTCACAGCTAACAGAACACCAGACCAGTTGTACCTACTATGAAGAAAAAAATAACAGAGAACAAAAACTTAAAGGTTGAAATAACAGCAAACAATGCAAATTGAAGAACAGTACGAGAACTCAGCAGAGTGAGAAAAATAGACCCTGATAGCAGCATAACGACAGAGATAGCTCAGGGTAACCTAAGCCACTCTAACTATAAACTTTGTAAAAAAGGAAAGTTTTAAGGCTAGTCTTAAAATTAGACAGGTCTCTGCGTCACATACCAAATCTGGGAGTTGATTGCATCCAGATTAGGTGATTGATTAAGAAGTTTATTTTTAAGAATTCCAGACCAAAGATGTCAACTTCTGTCATGTCAGAATTCAAAAGCAGAAAATTTAAGGTCATCCAGCTTTTGATGTCATCAAGACAAGCCTATAGTCAAAGTAATTGATTAGATTAGCAGGATTTATGTAGCTGCAGCATAACAGTTTAAATTAATCCCATGCTGACTGATAATAGTACTAATCGGATTTATATATATATATATATATATATATATATATATATATATATATATATATATATATATATATATATATATCTGCGACAGACTGGTGACCTGTCCAGGGTGTACCCCGCCTCTCGCCCAGTGAACGCTGGAGATAGGCACCAGCAACCCCCGCAACCCCATGAGGGATAAAGCGGTTCGGAAAATGGATGGATGGATGGATATATATATATATATATGTATATATAGCAAAGGGAATTGGCCCAAGGGCTGAACCCTGTGGTACTCCATAAGTGACCCCGGAGTTCAAAGAAGAATTATTATTAACATGAACAAACTGGAATCCGTCCGACAGATAAGATTTAAACCAGCCTAATGCTTTTCCCTTAATCCCCACAGTATGTTCACAGTAAGTTTCTAGGAGAATATTGTGATCAACTATCGAATGCAGCACTGAGATCTAACAGGACAAGTACAGACACAAGTCATGAGAATATCATTAGTGACCTTCACCAGAAGCCTGACTAAAACTCTTCAAATAGGTATCACATACTTGATTAGCAACTAGTTTTTCAAGAATGTCAGCATTTTGGAGAACTAATAAATCCGGTTAGATTCTTAGAAAGAAGAGCTGCACCATCCAAAGTGGGATGGATGCCGTCTCTCCGGATCAGACCAGGTTTTCCCCAGAAAGTGTGTCTAGTGGCACGTTTCTGATTATGGAGTTGCCAGTTACCAGAGTCGGCTTCTCGGCTGGTGTGTCACTGAGTGGGGAAAATGTGTTAGAAACTCAGACGGGTTGGTGGTGATCTTGGAGCTGTAAACTAGAGTTATGCTTCCTGCGTATTGTCACCCAGCAGGCCTGGTTACCCGGCTAAGTGACAGTACATATAAGTTTTAATCTAAATTTGCCAGAGTTATGACTTGGGGTTCAACTGTAAATCAATGAACCATCCATCCATCCATCCATTTTCTAACATGTCTATCCCTTGTGAGGTCGCAAGGGGTGCTGGTGCCTATCTCCAGCTGTCAATGGGCGAGAGGCGGGGTACACGCTGGACAGGTCACCAGTCTATCGCAGGGCACCAATGAAACTTGAATAGTTCTAAAACTTAGTCTTAGAACCATATTTAGTACAGATTTCTAAATAGTACCAACCCTTGAATAATTTAATATGTCAACTACTCCATCCACTATAATATTGATGAGCAAATGGGTTAAATGAGGAAAACATATCATTAAATATTACAATAATGATATAAGTTGTGAGTAATTCACAGTTTGTTAACTCATCTCTTTCTTTTCTATCATCGTGATGTTCCAGCCAGTCTTCATTAGTTTAGCATTTTGGTCATCACGATCTATATCAAAGGTGGAGTCCTGGGCAGCAAAAGTCAGTCCAACTGTTGGCTTGCAGAGTGTGTATGTTTGAAACATGATATCCGGCCAAACATTGCATCCAATCAGTTCTTTTTCATTGTGATATTTGCACATGTTGATGCTGCATTAATGATGATTATGAATCAGCATTTTGTGTAACTCCAGTTTATGACAACTCACTGAAAGGAAGAAAAGATTACAGTTGTGTTCTATCAGAACCAACATGTTCCTAGTCCTTATGGGGGTGGGTGTTATGTGTGTTTCAGGTTCTTCAGGAGAGGTTTACTAAATTTGCCTCAGAAACCAACAGCATTGGCGAGCGCCGCATGGAGCAGGTGAACAAGATGGTGAACGAGATGATCGACTGTGGCCACTCAGATGCAGCCACCATCGCTGAGTGGAAGGACGGTCTGAATGAGTCATGGGCTGACCTCCTGGAGCTCATGGAGACCCGCAGGCAGATGCTGGCAGCATCCCAACAGCTGCACAAGTTCTTCACTGACTGCAAAGAGGTAGAGTCAAAACAAATGACGTACCGTGACTCTGGTCTACCACGTTCTTCTCCTGGATTTCAGGCAGACAGTCTGACCGTGGTATGAGGCTTCTATTTTTAAAGCACCCCTGATGACAACGCTTTCCTGTGCTGTAGGTCTTGGCTCAGATCACAGGCAAGATGAAGCAGCTGCCAGAGGTGAGGGCGTGCCAGGCCAACATCACCAATCCAGCTACCCTGCAGAGACTCATGCACTCCTTTGAGCATGCCCTTCAACTGCTAGTTGCACAGGCAAGTTATAAAACTTCTCTCTGTAAATCAGTTATGCAGGATCAAAGCTGGCTTTTAGGTTAATATATAGAGAGAGACTTTTCTTTGATTGATTGAAAATATTTATTTGAACATAAGGCGATTTAAAAAAAAGAAAATGTATATTTCTTTAAAAAACATTATGAAAAACTTTCTCTAGGCCTCCATTAACTTGGTTATGCAGATTATTGTCTGAAAACAAAGCAAAAAAGAAATGTGTGTTGTTCTCCTGTCTCCTGTGATGGGTGTTTTGATTAGAATATGACACTACTATTCACCTCTGTCCTGTCTTTTTGCAGGTGAGGCAACTCCAGGAGAATGCTGCCCAGCTCAGAACCATCTATGCTGGTGAAAAGGCAGAGGCCATCATGGTTAAAGAACAGGAGATAATGGAAGCTTGGAAGGAGCTGCTGAGCTCTTGTGAGGCCAGTCGCATCCAGGTGACTTCGGTAACTGACAAGGTGCAGTTCTTCTCAGTGGTGCGGGAAAACCTAATGTGGATGGAAGGCATCATGGGCCAAATACGATGGGATGAGCCAAGGTAAGACATCCTGTCTTTCTTCAGCTAATTTGTGTTGACGCTGTTGAAAGCATGTGAGCATTTAGTTACACTAAACAACTCTGGGCTGTCATGCGAAACGTTTGGACCAGAAAGTCAATATGTTCAGTGTGAAATTAACCAGCTGTACTTCACCATTCCAAATTTGCCACACATGAACACTTGATTTAGGATCTGGAAATATGCAGCTCTATCAAAATTCACTTTCCCTCCAGCTGCCATGCTAGCTTTTTATAACACAACAGAAAATTAGACTTGAAGAGTCTTTGTTCAATCATTTCTTAACTTTTTTCCCAAACATACTGTGACATACTTTGTATCCTGTATAGTGTTATTGCCAAACAAACAAATTTACTGAAGACAAAAAAGATAATAAACTTTTTGCATGAGACTTGTGTAGTTTGTTGGGAACGTCATAAATGTGGCTCTCGTACCTTTAGCATGAGAAAAAAAATCAATCTTTTTGACAACAGATTACAGACACATCCTACAGCTTGGCTCATCTGTATCGTTAGCAGGGTTATTTTCTTGCTACAGGTAGCTGATCCGCTAGTCCGCTGTCACTGTACTTAACTGAAGAACTGCAAGAGATGGTTTAGGATTTTTGAAGCAAAGATTCTATCAAAATTATATAAGCAGTTGAAATATTTGTACCTTGGTGGAACCTGGATGCTGAAGCTGACAATTAGTCCAACAGGGGCCCACAATCAGTGGACTCTTTCTTTCTTAACCCAAATGTCAAAGACATCATCACAGTTTTTGATATTTTTAAAACGTTCAACCTGTTGCCAGACTTGGCATAAGAGGGTATAAACATAGAAGGTAAATATTATTGACACAGAAAAAAAGGTTGGAGGTGGTGTGCCACAAGATACCTTACTGTTTGAAAGATGCATTGGAAATGATTAGTCAGAACATGTAAAGATTTTCTGACAGTGACTGACATGAAAGTAAAGCAGGATAAAAAGCAAAAACCTCTTTATAATGGTTTGAATGTTTATTTCTGTATCATTTTGTGCATCTTCATCAGATATTAACTCTGATCAGAAATGCTTCACATGTTCTGTTCTTAGTACGTTTTACACAGCTGTACGCAGCTGTACAAGTCACGGCTAAAGAAAATGTGACGACAGTTTAAAAGTTCATAAAATATTGTTTGTATTAACAGTAATAAGCTGGATCTGTTTTGGGAAGTGTGACTCCCCTCTTAGACAAGCTGTTAGCTTCAGCCTCGACCAATAACATTTATTTATTCTAGATTTATTCTGAATCAAGATGTCAAGAGAGTAAAAAAAAAAAAAAGATCAAACAAAATATCTTATTTGTCTGTGCCTTTCATGCTGTTTTGTTTAGGTGTCTTTTCCTTTGCTGACTTTTAAAGTTATGTGGCAGTACGACGACTACTGCATTTAGCTCTCTACATAAACCTTCACCAGGTGGATAAAATAATCCTGTCTTCATCTGATGCGCAAACATGCTGGTAAAGGAACATCTAAATGTCAGCCAGGGGTGCCGCAAGAAACTTTGGGCCCCATGAAGAAAAAAGCTCATATATTTATAGAATTTTTCATTTTTGGGGCCCTTTGGAATTATGCTAACCGCACCCCTACCACCCCCACCACACCCTATATGGTGCCCTGATGCCAGAAATCTGGTTTTGAATGAGTGAAATCCAAATAAGTCTTCTATAGTAAATAAAGGGGTTTTCAGCAATTTCTCTCTGGGATTATTGAAGTATTTCTGATTCTGATTATATGAATTTTCGCCTTTACGTAATCTGAATGGAATCCTAATCTTCACCTTTATCGCATTGCTGTACCTTCACATTTTGTGTCGCAAATCAGCATAGATTTGAGAAAGGAATAAATTCCAAATGCTTGTTTCTTTTTCACAAAATGAATAATAATAATAATAATAATAATAATAATAATAATAATAATAATAATAATAATAATAATAATAATAATAATCATGTTTAACAAATTAACCTCTTAACTGTCATAGGGACACCGGTGTCCCCATAGACTGTGTTTCTGACTTTTAGGCATCGTGGTTTGTGCCGTAGCCTTCTATTTTAAAGACTCTGGTTTCAAAATGGTTGTCTAGGCTCTCCTCCTCTGTTTGACACCTCTATGACCACCTACATTGATCTATGGTTTCCCCAGAGCGAATGCTATTCCCCAAAGATCCTTTCTTAAACTCCCTCCTCCTGTTTTCACACACGTTGCTTGGGTCAGTCATTCCAGACGCTCATTCTGATCCATGCAGCTTGTAGCCAATGAAATTAACGTCACCTGGATGTGTCCATTCTGGGAGTGGAAATTTAAATCCCCACATTAGCGGCATGCGTAAAGCATATCAGTTTGTGTGCCTCCCTGCGTGTAAAAGCCATATTTCTTCCACTACTGTATTTCAGTCATATTGACAGTGAATCTGTGCATAGGACCAGATTCCTCTGAAAATGAGCTTTCATTTGAGCCCTCACTGATGTCTCTATGTAGAAGTAAACAGCAGTTACAGTCTTTTGACGTGTTCATCTCCATTTTGGCACAGTTTGGATACGTTCGGATAACTCTTGCAGATCACCTGGAGATACCCAGAGAAAAGCAGGTCCAGAATAGCAATTTCTTGTGCAAAATTGAACCTGTCATAGAAAAGACTCTTTTGGATCCTTTATTTTTTCAGCCGGTATCTTCTTGCATCAGTCTGCAGCTGCATGACAAAAACATTTCCAAACAAGAACACGAAATGAATAGTAACTACCAGTTCAACATAGTTGGCTAATCTAAAAAGCTTAAAGTGTTAGCTTTACAAAGACACCAAGCATTTGCATCTACTACAAAGGATTCAAGAACAGCATCTAATTGAATTTGGCTTTTGTTAGCCATTTCTGACTGACACAGCTAGATTTAATTTATATTTTTATCTATCATAATAAGAATAAAATTACACCCCAGTTTGCCAATCCAGGCAGTTCCCCTGGATTGGCAGACTGGGGTGATGGTCCCCCTATTTAAAAAGGAGGACCGGAGGGTGTGTTCCAACTACAGAGGAATCACACTCTTAAGCCTCCCTGGTAAGGTCTATTCAGGGGTTCTGGAAAGGAGGGTCCGTCGGATAGTCGAATCTCGGACTCAGGAAGAGCAGTGTGGTTTTCGTCCTGGCCGTGGAACACTGGATCAGCTCTACACCCTCAGCAGGATTCTGGAGGGGGCATGGGAGTTTGCCCAACCAGTCTACACGTGCTTTGTGGATCTGGAGAAGGCATTCGACCGTGTCCCCCGGGGGATCCTGTGGGGGGTACTCCAGGAGTATGGAGTACCGGACCCTTTAATAAGGGCTGTCAGGTCTCTGTATGACCGGTGTCAGAGTCTGGTCCGCATTGCCGGCAGTAAGTCGGACTCGTTTCCGGTGAGAATTGGACTCCGCCAAGGTTGCCCTTTGTCACCGATTCTGTTCATAACTTTTATGGACAGAATTTCTAGGCGCAGCCAAGGTGTTGAGGAGATCCGTTTTGGTGGCCTTAGGATTGCGTCTCTGCTATTCGCGGATGACATGGTCCTATTGGCTTCATCAGGGCGTGATCTACAGCTCTCACTGGAGCCGGGATGATAATCAGTGCCTCCAAATCCGAGACCATGGTCTTGAACCGGAAAAGGGTAGAGTGCCTTCTCCGGGTTGGGGAGGATGTCCTGCCCCTAGTGGAGGAGTTCAAGTATCTTGGGGTCTTGTTCACGAATGAGGGGAGGATGGAGCGGGAGATCGACAGGCGGATTGGTGCAGCGTCTGCTGTGAAGCGGGCGCTGTACCGATCCGTTGTGGTGAAGAGAGAGCTGAGCCAAAAGGCGAAGCTCTCGATTTACCGGTCGATCTACGTTCCTACCCTCATCTATGGTCACGAGCTTTGGGTCGTGACCGAAAGAACGAGATCCCGGATACAAGCGGCTGAAATGAGTTTTCTCCGTAGTGTGTCTGGGCTCTCCCTTAGAGATAGGGTGAGGAGCTCAGTCATCCGGGGAGGACTCAGAGTAGAGCCGCTGCTCCTCCACGTCGAGAGGAGCCAGTTGAGGTGGCTCGGGCATCTGGTCAGGATGCCTCCTGGACGCGCACGTCCCACCAGGAGGAGGCCCAGACGAAGACCCAGGACACGCTGGAGGGACTATGTCTCTCTGCTGGGAACGCCTTGGGATTCCTCCTGAGGAGCTGGCCCAAGTGGCCGGGGAGAGGGACGTCTGGGCCTCCCTACTGAAGCTGCTACCCCTGTGACCTGACCCCGGATAAGCGGAAGACGATGGATGGATGGATGGATGGATGGATGGATGGATGGATGGATGGATGGATGGATGGATGGATGGATGGATGGATGGATGGATGGATGGATGGATGGATGGATGGATGGATGGATGGATGGATCTATCATAATCTAACATAACCCTAAGAACAGGATAAAAAATATATTACCCAACACTTTTATTATTTTTAAAAGTTATAATTTATATAAAAAAGTCTAAAGATAAAAATAAAAACTTGCTAAATAGATGAAGAAACTAAAATAATATGGCTGAAGTAAAATGTAGGTAAAATAACACAAAATTAGTCAAGGTCAAGTAAAAGCCATCTTAAAAAAGATGCCTTTCATTTCCTTGAAAAAAAGGAAAATAATGATAGGGAATTACTGTAATTTTCCGTTCAAAGAAAATAAAACTGCTGGCTCAGTGTTCAGAATCAGAGTGCTGTTTTTGACAAGACGGTATCAGGGCTAATTGAATTCAGTGTGTTATTCACCAAGAGGTTGTTTCACAGGAACCCACCAAAGCAGGTTTTATCATTTAAGTGGACTTTTTTTACTGTTTTTTAAAAACTTAGAACTGCAATAAAATAAAAAATAACTAGTTATGACGATTTCTCACCAGACATTTAGAACCGATTTAATCCTTTGTCTTCTGTGGGTTCTACAATTAACTCACAGTTACCTCACCTGTCTGTCCTCAGGGATTTGACGGCTCTGGAAGCGATGATGAAACAACACCAAGATCTAAAAGCCAAAATAGATGGCCGCAGCAAGACCATACAGCAGTGTGCAGACCTCGGCAAGATTTTGATAGCTGCAGGAAACCCTGCATCCGAAGAGGTTGGGAAAGCAAACCACACACACCTTGAATGGCACACATAACACAGCACACAATCTAAACAGCATTGTAAAAAATCCTGATCCAGTCTAAAGTATCTAAACCTGTCACAACAGATAAAAGAGAAGTTGGACAGTCTTCTAACAAAGCAGAAGGATCTTGTTGAAAAATGGGATAAACACCAGGAGAAGTTACAACGCAGTAAGTACAGAGACCCAGACCCTTAGATGAAAAATAAAAATGGACCCAGACTATAAACAAGTTGACACTCCCCTAATGTGTTCTGAATATGTTAAAATTGTTAACACATTAGGTAAAAATTCCACACTAAACGTTGCTTTAACACTGCACAGGACTATTATCCCAGCTGTAATTCTAATATGAATAGCATGGCTCATAATGCAGTCAAACATGTAAATACCAGATTTACAGTTGAGTGGGCATTAATTATAAAATATAGGATGGTAGTAAGTGTGCTGTTTGTGTGCTGTCACTCCCAGAGCAGGAACACTTCCAGTTTGCCCAGGAGACAGTAAAGGCAGAAGCCTGGCTGAAAGCCAAGGAGCCACTGATGAGCTCTAAGCAACAAGAGGGAGAAGAGGCCCAGGCCCAAACAGATGAGGTTGAGCAGCTCATACTCCGCCACGAGGCCTTCCGCAAGGCAGCTGTAACCTGGAAAGAACGCTTCAGCTCCCTCCGCCAGCTTTCCGCAGTAAGCTTTACTGTAGATGAAAGTTTAATCATGTTTAGTGTAGCCACAGTTTAAAACTGCTACAGAAAAACTAGGACCATGGGATGCTGTATTTGCTTAGCTGACATCTGCACATGCCATCAGTTGCATCATAAAACACATCTTATGATGAATGCATGTCATGTAAACTCATTAAGTCTGCCTTCCATCCTGTGTTTAGAAAAACTATTCAGCAACAAACACATACAGATGCATCTCAATCAATTATGACATCACTGAACAGTGGATTTGTTTTGGTGATCCACTTAAAAAAAATTATCTGATGTCCTGTATGATACAGATTTGTAACATAGAGAGCAGTATATTCTCCAGCGTTCATTTTTGTGAATTCAGATGATTATGGTTTGCAGCTGATGAAAACCCGAAACCTTGTTTCTTTGAATATCTCAATACTACATCAGATCAATAAATATTATAAGGAGTTGCCTTCCTATGGCCTATGCAATCATTGGTGGGGTGGGGGGGGGCTGCTGACATGACTGTGGTTCAGGCGATAGCCGCTGACACCCATCACAAGGATGTTAACGGTCTAAGCATACCTCACAGGGTCCATGAAAGTGAACTGCTTGGACCATGCTAAGTTAAACGTCAAGATATTAACTATTTGCTCGGTTAAGTCACAGAGTTTCACTCAGACATCTACAGCTTTCCCTAACGCCTCCATAGTACATTATCGCCCAACACTTAACCTCTTGAAAACATATACATTTTTGACATGACCCAAATCTAATCCTTTTGCCATATGCTCAGGGGTCAAACCCCATCTTTTTAGTGGACTTGGAACCTGTCTTCACCAGGATAATGAGTGATGCCAGATCCAATAATATAGATAGGCTGAATTATAATTGAATTATAATTGAAGCAATCTTGGCTAGTTTAACACCTCAGCTGAGCCACAGGCTGATAACCTCCATGCCATGCTGCACTGATGCAGGAGTCCCAACCAAAAATTGAGTTCATACACTGTACAGTTTATAAAAACAATAATCTGAAGAGTTACATTTTGATTTAAAATTCTTGCCAATATTGTAATATTGGAATTTCCTGAGAGACTGAATTTTGGGTTTTCCATTAGCTGTTAGCTCTAATTAATTATTAGTTTATGAGTTATAAATAAACTCATAAACTAATACATTTGTTTTACAACAGTTTTAGAATCTATTGCTATGCATCTGTATGTCAAGATTATTAATATACAGGCACTTTATTGGAGTTCACAACATGTATTTTTTTTCTATAGGCTGAGAAAAAAAGAGAGGAAGAAAAAAAGACAACTCCACTTTCCAGTCGAAGAATGTTTCCGTTATCATGCCTGACTCCCAGTGTTCCTTCAACCAGTGCTACCTCCTCTTACTTGAGGCAGACAATACAGGCACAAATAGAACCCAAACCCTTCCAAAGCAGTTTTGACCTGGGTACTAGCTCTGCAACCCAGAGATTGTCTACAACACTTGCCAGCTATAACCCAGTTATTAATGGTTCAGGCTACCATGGACTGGAGCAACAGTGTGTTGGAAAAGTGGGAAACACCTCATACCTTGGGATGAACCAACAGGCAGCTGGAGTTGGAAGTGACTCTGGCTTTTCAGCATCCCAGAGTGGAGGGGTAGACACCTCCACTTACCATGGGACAAACCACCAAACTGCTGGTAGTGCAGAGAGTTCTGGATACTTTGGAGTGGCCACAGGGTGTTTGGGTGGTTTGCAAAACCATCTAGGGGGTGGTAAATTAGGCAGTTCGGGGAATATAGCTCAACAGCCTAGCAGTGGAGGTATGGTAAGCCCTGGCTTTTTGCCTCAACAAAATATGGGTAGTTCTGGATATTTGGCCCAACCACAGAATTTGGGAAGTTCAGGATATCTAGGACAGCAGTCTAATATGGGAAGCTCTGGATATTTGGCACAGCAGCCTAATCTGGGGAGCACTGGGTATTTGGCACAACAGCCTAATCTGGGGAGCTCTGGGTATTTGGCACAGCAGCCTAATCTGGGGAGCTCTGGGTATTTGGCACAACAGCCTAATCTGGGAAGTTCTGGGTATTTGGCACAACAACCTAATATGGGGAGTTCAGGATACCTAGCACAGAATTACCAGAGCAGTGGTGGATTGGGAAGCTCTGGCTTTTTGGCACAAAATCATTACAGCAGTGGAAGTCTGGGCAGCTCTGGTTTCCTAGCCCAGAGTGGAGGCATCATGGACCCTAAAATGGCATATGCATGGCAGCATCTGAAAGCTGACTTCATGCAGCCCAGAATCAACCACATCCACAAAGCTATAAATCCTCTCTTAGAGGCCAGCAGACTGCAACGAGAACAGTTTGGAGATATCCCAATGGCAGACATGGTGGGACCAGAATCAGGACTGGAGCTTCTCCATGGCCGTCTCCAAAGGGATCCCAGAGGTAGTCGCTCTGATCCTCAGATGGACCATCTGAGACGGGAAAGGGAGTACAAGCTGGGAAGACAAACCTCTAGTGAACAGGAAATTCAGGCCAGGCTGAATGAACTGCCACTGATAGTGCGGCAGGAACGTTACAGGAGGCGCGTGGAGCGGCAGTCATCAAGTGAACAAGAGGGAAACAACAAGCAGAGGCTACAGAGACAAGACTCTAGTGACTTGGAGGGCTCTGTGAAGGACGGCTCAGACAAACGTTCAGGGTATGCAAATTTCAGCTGCTGCTGACAATAGAATACAGCACTGTTTAACAGGATCCAAAGGAGTTTAATATTCAACAAAAATTGTTCGCTGTTTGAGTGACACTTCTGTTGTCCCTGCAGGGAGAAGAGATCTACCATGGCAGAGATTGTGGAGCAAGTCCAGGAAAGAGAGGCGGCAAGTGTATGTTAGCTAGCAAAAGTGTTGTCGCAGTTATGTGTTGGTTAATTTCTCATCATGTAACACTTGTTTCTTTCCTTTAATTGGTTCTTTCAGGCACGCGGAGAGCCTTATCGTCCTCCTAGCAGCCTTTCAGCACCTGTGACTCGTTTTGATGGACGCCCCCGCGCCCGAGACCGTCCCAAACCAAGGAGGCGGCCCCGTCCAAAAGAGCCTGAGACAACTCGACGCTCGCGTTCAGCCCCAGCAACTGGTGCTCCAACCACACCTCAGCCTCCATCACACACTGCCCAAAATGAAGGCTTCCTCTACTGTAAAAAGGCCACCACATCTGACCTTGAAGCTCAGCAGAGGAGCCCTAACAGGTATGACCATTCAAACTAAAAAATTATCTTAATGACAAATTCTCATCAAATCATGTTAATCTTTGGACATTTAAACACATTAAAACAGAGCAGCATGGCTTCTGCTAATTAAAAGGTTTTAAGGTTTAGAAAAAAAAAAAAAAAAAAAAAAAAAAAGGTTTTAAGCGCATTGTCAAGCTGGCATTCCTCCTCTCATTTAAATTTTTGTTTTCTAGGCGTTAAAGTAATTCTTCCAATTTGAGTCACACATCTTTTGTAGGGACAAATTAAAAAAATAACATTTTTAACAGGTCCCTTTACTCCCACATATGGCTTTTTGAGATGCTTTCTGAAAATGGATCAATCACTGATCTTTCACGGTGAATAACTCTTTATGTGGCTGTGTTTTTGGGATCTTTGCTTATGTGAGATCATAAGTGCTGTTTGTAAACCAATCTGGTTGGTTTTTCAGCGCTAGACTTGCTGTTTGTTTCTGAAGCGCTGTTTCTCCGCTGGTGTTATCAGCTGCAGTTGGATCCTTTGCAGTGGACGCCTTCTGCTGGTTTCTGACCAGCCTTCTTGTTCTACCTCAGTTTTTGAAAAATAACTGTTTATACGTTTCTATATGAGCACATGGCTGAGGACTTCAGTGTCCGTATTCACAAGGATTCCTAGGAGTATCTCCTTGCTTTGATTGCTGCACGGAGCGCTCATTTTCAGGCTGGTGCGTAAAAGCACCAAGACGTGCAGAGAAAGGACGCATTAATCTGCAACAATATGCTTTAAACTCTGGTTGTGCCGTGATCCGGGGACCAATTTAACTTTCAACTCTCCTTCCCCTCCAAGATAACTGGACAGGTGCACCACTGTTTCCATTTAATTTCCTCCATTTCATGTCGGTCATTTTGCCAAATCTGACCGCTTTATACGAGCAGGCAATCCCAGTAAAATGCTGATGGGTGAGTGCGCACTAATATCAAGCAGATAACGTAGTAAAATGACTGGCGAGTTAAAATAAATAAATCAAAATGATGAGGATCTAAATTAGGTGCATTAAAACATTTTGATGATGTGTGACTAACAACAGGTTTTGCTAGTTTTCATGGTGTACTATCAGCGTATGGCTAACAGCGGGTCAACCACGCCTCCTCACTAACATAAAACATTCTGTCATTTCCTTTCTCAGAGTCGCTCTCAGCAGCGATCTGAATCACCTTTAAACTAAGACTCCTAGCTAGGAACTTTTAGGCTAAGGTAGCAGCTCTCTGAGAGGACTCTGGGGATCATTGTGAATACGGGCACAGATGGCTCCTACTTGTACAGCGTTATATCAAGTCTGATTTACGCTACAGTCAGTCATTCACACATTCTCAGCCTGATGGTGGTGAGCTACATTGTAGCCACAGCTGCCCTGGAGCAGACTGACAGAAGCCTGGCTGCACACAGCACCACATGCTTATGCTAAATCTCACTGCAGAAATGTAGATGATTTAATGGCAATAAAACTTGAACTCTGAAAGATGTGCATGTCTCTCAGTTCTTTAGCAGGACCCCTACTCTGAAATAAAGCATACTGTACAGCTCTTAATGATTCTTTTCAGTACTCTTACATTTTTGAGCACAAACACAAAAAAGAAAAAACTACCCACAGCTGAAGTCCAATGATCTGTGTTCCTTTGGCACAGTTCTTTGTTTTGTTTTTTGTTTTTTGTTGATGGGCTACATTTTGACCAACCCTGCCTTGTCTAAGGTGTGTATGGTGCTCTGCATCATTCTGTGTTCACCTTAAACATGCTTAAATATTTTTTCTAAAGGCATGGTTAGTTTTTGACAGAGCACCAAACAGATACCACTTATTTCTTGTCATTAAATCAGGCTATACCTTAGTGTAACATTTCAGGTTAGACTTTTTATGTAGCAGAGAGCAGAGGTTATCATATACCTGATGCTATTTCATCAACAATGGACCTAATTTCACCCACAATAATTGAAAATGACTTGTACTGAATTGCAATCTGACTTTAGTCT
Source organism: Fundulus heteroclitus (assembly GCF_011125445.2). Classification (NCBI taxonomy): domain Eukaryota; kingdom Metazoa; phylum Chordata; class Actinopteri; order Cyprinodontiformes; family Fundulidae; genus Fundulus; species Fundulus heteroclitus. The sequence goes on from NC_046371.1 coordinate 36,466,497, forward strand.
TACTCACACTCCAAGAAAGTGGCCTGCCAATTCTTGGCAATATAAACTGGCTGTGGATACATGAAATAGCCCTTTAATGGAGGGAATGTCACCTCAATGGACACCTTACCTATAGCATCTGGTTTTAAAAATGACTTTAAAAATAATTTTGGTGATACATGTGGTGCTGGTGTCACTATATAGAGATTTGTGTTGTGGAAGTGCAATATAACAGTGTTTATCTAACTTATATTTGGTAGAACTTTAAGTAGAAGTACCGGTAATTACATTACATCCTCCAAACCAATCATAAACGTAGACTGAGGAATGGTTCGACGTTCAATATGATTTTTATTTTAGCAATATGCTTTTTTGCTATATCGTCCAGCCCTAATCCATACATAACTCCTTTTCTATCAGCTAACCACAACTTCCTGGGATCACTGATACAGCATGCCATTTTCTCAGGAAGTCACAGTTTGCTATATACTCACACAACGACACATTTTGATTTTGAAATGGTTTTATCTTGTTTGAATTTCTAGCTCTACAAGTTTACCACTTACCTTGCCTATAATAATAACCTACAGGGCTGTAGAGCTGCAGCTGCCGGAAGCAATGACAGAGACCAATATAATTTAAATGCTGGAATTTTAAAAACAATTTCCTCCAAAGAAAGATCAAAATATAACTGTGATGTAAATCATGATTGCCAGCTGTCAAGATGCAGTTTTCCAAATCACATTTTTATACTGTGAAATTTGAAACAGTAATTGAAAGTGTTTGAGGTGACTTTTACTTGATTCAACAAGCTATAGTGGTTATACTTAATTTCAGGTTCGATTTGTACCAGACAGATTTTGTATAGAGAACAAAATGGACACTGCCAAAATAACAGGGCAGCTACTTGATAATGTGTTGATAATGCATACTGCTGGCAAATAGTAAATGTCTGAATTTTCATTCCGATTTGAACTCAAAAGTACCAGACATAAAAATTGGTGCTAAATTCTAACCTTGGCTGTAATTCTGTTAGCATCATTAAATTAGTAAGATTTTAGTTTATGTGTATTACAGTTTTGAAAAGGAGTTTGACAGACATCAGTTTTCAGTATTGCTGTATGGGTTAGATTTAAACATTTCCAAATAGTTAACATTTTAAAACTTATTGAAACAGTTTTATCTAGATTAGGTGAAATGTAATTAGTTACATCACTGTGATAACTTATTTAAGTGAGTGGATCAGCAGGATCTCGAAAAACAAATCCATTAATTTATCTTTAGTCGAATTGATTACTGCCAAAAAAGTGGATCAGACAGCTGCAGCTGATCCAGAACGCTGCTGCCTGCGTCCTCACTAAGACTAAGAAAGTAGAGCACATCACCCCGGTTCTAAAGCCCTTACACTGGCTCCCTGTATCTCAGAGAATAGACTTTAAAATACTTCTGTTAGTCTATAAATCACTGAATGGCTTAGCACCTAAATACATCACAGACTTGTTATCAGGGCATCAACCATCCAGACCACTCAGGTCTTCTGGCTCCAGCCTGCTCTGCAGAACCAGAACCAGAACCAGAACCAAACATGGAGAGTTCTTATGCTCCACTTATCTGGAACAAAGTCCCATAAGACTGTAAAACTGGTGAAACCATGAGTTTCTTTAGATCAAGATTAAAAACCTATTTGTTTGGAGTTGCCTTTAAATGTTGATGTTCAGTTCAAACTGTTAGTTAACTGAAACTTCATTAGATTAAGTTTTGAGTCCAACTTATTTTTATTACTGCTACTATTCCCTTGCAATGTGCTTTCCTCTGAAATGTTTTATCATGTTCTGTTCATGTGCAGCATTTTGAATTGTCTTATTACGGAAATGTGCTGTACAGATAAACTTGCCTTGCCTTGCCTTAAATGGAGTGACTTGAAATTGTCAACTTACATTTCCAAATTAACCTTCCCAATGCTGATCATACTTGTATTGTATTAAAACATTCACTTACAAAAACAATTCGTAGTAAATTGAGAACTGTATTTTCCGCTAGCTCACATTCTTCAGTGACATTTAATTTGAACTTTTAAGTATATTTCTAATGTATTTTGTATGATTTTGCAGCAAATCCTGGGTGAACGTGTACTGTGTGCTGAAAGAGGGGAAGTTGACTTTCTATAAGGATGCTAGGAACCATGCTACAACATACAACGGAGAGCCCCCTGTTGACCTGAATGACTGCACATTTGATCCTTCTATGGGTTACAAGAAGAAGAAAAATGTCTTCATACTTCAGTAAGACCTATTCTATAGTGGCAACAATTGTGATGCATCTTTTTGGTTTTTATTGCACAATTATAGTGTACTGTGTCTTTGTCAATGCTACAACATAGAAAGCTAGCTTTAAAAATAAAAAGTTTCTAAATGTATTTAAAGTAAAATATTATCATTGATCTGAAATTCTGTTTATCAGTAATGCATAGAGTACACTACATAAAAATCTGACATTAACACATTTTTTTCTTTTTTGTCAAAGAGTAAAAGATGGAACCAACTTTGTATTCCATGCTAAAGATGAGGTAAGAACCTTTAATACATCCATATTATATATTTGACATATGTTAAAAACAGCATCAGGGTTAAAGTACAACCTGGTTATTTAAATGTAAAGACATATTGCCATATTTGCTTAGATTGTCACCAATAGCTGATCTGGTGCTGGTCCTCTGGTGTAACATGGGACAGACAGTATTCAACAAAATATACCTGTAGAGTAGCTGATGATTGTCTTTTTTATTAGAAATCTCTTCTGGAAGTTTTTTTCTCTGGGATATTCCCATAGTGTCCATGGCAAGCTAGCGTCAGGGGGAGAGATTAGACTAAAAGCAATTCTAAGATGACAAACGATCATAGAGACAGGTCACCTGCCTGGTGCTCATGCATGGTCTCAGCCAGTGAAAGCTACAGGCTACCACCTCCACAGGGCCTCACCACCTGTCGACAAATCCAGCAATACAACCAGAGTGGCAGACACAGAAAGTGGCCTGCCAGTTCTTGGTGATATAAACTGGCTACATGAAAGGTCTCCTTAGTGACACCTCTATGGACAGCAAAAGTATCAGTTGGTGTAGGATGTAGGAGGCTGGGGGATTTCAAGTAGTAACAACACAGAAGGTTCAGTCTCTGGAATCTAACCCCTGAAGGGTTACAGAATGTCTTCATTTTTGGACTTGAAAGGTGTTGGAAAGCTTTTTTACAATTCCCTGACTGAGCATCTCTTTATAGCAGTTCTTTCTGTTAACAAAACAGCCACTGCAGCGTGGTCTCAAACTGGAGGAGGAAAGTATCTTATACTATGTACTAATCTGCAGCACAGATTGTCCAATCCTCCTGGAGTCTTTGGATTGCCTCATAGAACATTTGCATAGGGGAAGCTGTAATTTTCCTCAGGTACTCCAAAACCAATAGGGTAATGAGGAGAGTTAAAATTTTAGGTTGTGATTGATAGTGGTGCTTTGTTGTTTGACATCTGTGCTTGTCATCAGGAACAGGGTGGTTGTTCAACTTGTACTTTTAGGGTGATTGTGCAGGCAGGCTGAGGGACATTGGACATTAGACCTCTATTATAGAGGAAGTTTCTAAAGACCTATAACCTGAATATGTTGGGTGCCACTAGTGGTGCCAACTGGGGGACCTGATGGTGGAGAGCATAGGTGCTTAAAACTGATGTTGATGTGGTTGTCTCAAAAGTAGCCTGGAGCAGCTAGTATGGTCAGAAGGACTGCAGGCCCAGAGCTTCATTGGAAGGTATACATCAGTTTCTCTGTTTCTTCAGTCAGTTCTGTGTTAGGATTATTGTCCCATTGCGTGTCTCGGCTTGGTCCAAACGTCAACCACCAGCCAGATGTTCTCACCTATAGCTCTAAAACACTCAGTAATAGACCAGTTCATTGTTATTGTTTTGATCCGGGTTTTTCGCGCATGCGCGCCGGACTGGTAGGCAAAAGGCGAACACAATGGCAGACGCAAACAAAGGAAACGACGAGTTCTCGACGTATTTTTGTTCTTTAGATAACGTATCACAAGATTGTTTTAAGAGTAAGTTGATGGTTGATGGTATCAGATTGCCAGATCCACACAGCAAAAGCCTGAAGGGATGGAGCAAGTCTGTGAAATGCTGGCCAAGTGTCCCGTACGGCGACATATACAGCTGCCTTATAAACACGCAGGCCAGTACAGACGAGAGAGCATGAAAGCCATGAAATCACTGGACGGCTTCAATTATTTTATATCAGGTTAGGGTTAACATTGTTCACAAAGGATTATTTTGGTGTTTTTGTCTTATTAATCCTTTTCACAGACTCATGCCAGAGGGTTTGCATACATTGTACATGTACTACGAAACAAACGTTCACGTCTTGACTTAAGTATATATCCTAATTTTTTATTTATATAATTATTTAAGTAGAACAATGACTAGTGCAAAATTCAATTCAATTCATTTTTATTTATATAGCGCCAATTCATGAAACATGTCATCTCGAGGCACTTTACAAAGTCAGAATCAGTCAGATTATACAGATTGGCCAAAAGTTTCCTATATAAGGGAACCAGTTGATTGCTTCAATGTCCCGACAAGCAGCATTCACTCCTGGAGAAGCGTAGAGCTACAGGGAGAGTCGTCTGCATTGTCCATGGCTTTGCAGCAATCCATCATACTGAGCAAGCATGAAGCGAAGTGGAAAGAAAAACTCCCCAACTCCCCTGAAGGAAAACCTCCAGCAGAACCGGGCTCAGTATGAACGGTCATCTGCCTCAACCGACTGGGGTTACAGAAGACAGAGAAGAGACACAACAAGAGAGACAAAAAAGCACAGAAGCACACATCAGTGTTTCCCGCAGGAATTTGCTTAGGTGAGGCGGTGAGTTCGTGGGGGGGGGGGGTTGGGGAGACAACAAGTTTTGCGTGGACCGACTTGCGGAGCGGAAGGAGACGAAAAGTTTTGCGCGGAGCGGGGGGGGGGGGGGGGGGCGTATTGATGTGTTTTTCCCTGCAATTCACTATATGCATAACCGCGTGTTAACGTCAAATAGTTGAGTTTGTTTTTTTTTTTTTTTGTTTGTTTTTTGAATGTTGCTGAGGTGGTAGCGTGAGTTTGATAGCGCTGCGGGAAACCCTGCACATTGATCCAGTAATCTGTTCTACATTAGATGGTAATAGCAGGTGATCTGTCTTCCTTGGATGATGTCACAGCTAACAGAACGCCAGACCAGGTGTACCTACTGTGAAGAAAAAAGAGAGAGAACAATAAGTTAAAAGCTGAAATGACAACAGTCATTTCAATGTAATGCAATGCAAAACTGGAGAACAGTAGACTGGAGAACGGTAGAAATCAGTAGCGTGAGAAAAATAGGCCCTGATGTCCTCCAGTAGCCTAAGCCTATAACAGTAAAACTATAAAGGTAGCTCAGAGTAAGATGAGCCACTCTGGTTATAAGTTTTGTCAAAAAGGAAAGTTTTAAGATTAGTCTTAAAAGTAGACGGGGTGTCTGCTTCATGGACCAAAACTGGGAGTTGGTTCCACAGGAGAGGAGCCTGGTAGCTAAAGGATCTGCCTCCCATTCTACTTTTAGAGACTCTAGGAACCACTAGCAGACCTGCAGTCTGAGAGCGAAGTGCTCTGTTAGAAACATACGGGGTATTCAGAGCTCTGATATATGATGGAGCTTGATTATTAAGGGCTTTATACGTTAGAAGAAGAATTTTAATTCTATTCTTGATTTAACAGGAAGCCAATGAAGGGAAGGTAAAATTGGAGAAATATGATCCCTCTTGTTGATTTTCATCAGAACTCCTTCTGCAGCATTTTGGATCAGCTGAAGACTTCAAACTGCATTTTGTGGATTTCCTGATAGTAAAGAATTACAATAGTCCAGCCTTGAAGTAATAAATGCATGGACTAGTTTTTCAGCATCACCCCTGGACAGAATATTTCTAATTTTGGCGATATTCCTGAGGTAAAAAAAGGAAACTCTGGAAACCTGTTTAATATGGGATTTAAATGACATGTCTTGGTCGAAAACAACACCAAGATTTTTAACTTTATTACCAGAGGCCAATTTAATGCCATCCAGATTAAGTGATTGATTAAGAACTTTATTTTTTGAGGACTCTGGTCCAAAGATTACAACTTCTGTCTTGTCAGAATTTAAATGCAGGAAATTTAAAATCATCCAGCTTTTGTTGTGATCAAGACATGACGGCAGTCGAAGTAATTGATTGGATTCATCAGGATTTATGGATAAATATAGCTGAGTGTCATCAGCATAACAGTGGAAATTAATCCCATGCTGTCTGATAATTTTGCCTATCGGAAGCATATATATAGTAAAGACAATTGGTCCAAGGACTGCACCCTGTGGTACTCCACAGGTGACCCTAGAGTTTGAGGAAGATTTATTATTAACATGAACAAACTGGAATCTGTCCGACAGATAAGATTTAAACCAGCCTAATGCTTTCCCCTTAATCCCTACAGTATGCTTAAGTCTTTGTAGGGGAATATTGTAATCAACTGTGTCAAATGCAGCACTGAGATCTAACAGGACAAGTATAGACACAAGTCCATTATCTGAGGCCATGAGAATATTGTTAGTGACCTTCACCAGAGCTGTTTCAGTGCTATGATGAGCTCTGAAGCCTGACTGAAGCTCCTCAAGTAGGTCATTACTTTGTAAATGTTCACAAAGTTGATTAGCAACTACTTTCTCAAGAATTTTGATAAGAAAAGAAGATTAGATATAGGTCTGTAGTTTACTAACTCATCTTGATCAAGAGAAGGTTTCTTAAGTAAAGGTTTAATAACAGCTACTTTAAAAGCCTGTGGTACATATCCATTTACCAAGGATAGATTAATCATGTCTAAAATAGGACCACTGATCAGAGGAAATACCTCCTTACACAACTTGGTTGGGATTGGGTCTAACATACAGGTAGAAGGTTTAGATGCAGCTAAAATTTTAGATGGCTCAGAAAGCTCTACTGCTTCTAAACAGTTCAGACACTGCGCAGGTTCTAAAGATTCTTCCAACGCTGCCTCACTTACTGAGGACAAAGTAATCATGTTTGGGAGAATGCCAATTATTTTATTTTTAATGGAATCAATTTTATTTAGGAAGAATGCCATAAAATCATTACTGCTAAGAGCTAAAGGAATGGATGGATCAACAGAGCCGTGACTCTGAGTAAATTTGGCAACTGTACTGAAGAGAAATCTAGGATTATTTTTATTCTCCTCAATTAATGATGAAAAATATGCTGCTCTAACTCTGCAAAGGGTCTTGTTATACAACAATAGACTGTCCCTCCAGGTAAAGTAGGATTCCTCTTGGTGTGTAGAGCACCATTTTCTCGTGTGATTGTTCACAAGGAGCCAGCTTCTTGTGAACAATCACCTTCTTTTTCAAGGGAGCTACATTGTCTAATGCAGAACGCAATGACAAAGTCATACCGTTAACAAAGACATTTGTGAATGGGAAGAAACAACGTTGCTGCTATCTGCAGGGCATTTCTGCAATACTGACAATATTAAGAGGGGGACAGACTCTTTAAAGTTTGATGCAGCATTGTCCGATAAAGATCTACTATAATAGAACCCTCTTTTGGGGGTGGAGAACACAGTTAGATTAAACTCAAATGTTATTAAAAATGATCAGATAGGACAGGGTTGTGAGGAAATACTGTTAATTCTTCACAATCAATGCCATATGTCAGCACAAGGTCTAAAGTATGGAGCCAAGATTGCGTTGGTTTATGCACATTTTGAGCAAAACCAATTGAATCTAGGATAGTTTTAAAGACTACGCTAAGGTTATCACATTCTGTGTCAACATGAATGTTAAAATCACCCACTATAATAACCTTGTCATTGTTTATCATCAAATCAGATAAGAAGTCTGACAACTGATCCAAAAACTGAGAGTAAGGGCCTGGTGGACGATACAAAACAACAAACAGAAGAGGTTTTATTGCTTTGCAGTTTGGATGAGGGAAACTGAGGGTTAAATGTTCAAAAGAACTGTAGTTATTAATTGGCCTTGGACTAATTAATAAATCAGACTGAAAGATGGTTGCCGCTCCTCCTCCTCTTCCCACAGATCTGGGAATGTGGAAATTTGAATAATTGGAGGGAGTTGACTCATTTATACTAACGTAGTCCTCTTGATGCTGGTGAAGATTCTCAGTCATCCAGGTCATGGTCATTCCAAAAAAAAGGTAAAAAAACAAAACAGGACCCTCAGACAGAGGCTGGTGCATCCTAAGGACAAAACCCCCAAACCTAAGATGAGCAGAGTGGTGTATGCAGTTCAGTGCAGTGAGAAATGTTCTGATCTTTATATTGGAGAAACCAAACAACCTCTCCACAGACGCATGGCTCAACACAGGAGAGCTACCTCCTCAGGTCAAGACTCTGCTGTCCACCTACACCTAAAGGACAAAGGACACTCTTTTGAGGACCAAAATGTTCACATTTTGGACAAAGAAGACAGATGGTTTGAAAGGGGTGTGAAGGAAGCCATCTACGTCAAGAGAGAAAGACCAACCTTAAACAGAGGAGGAGGCCTTAGGTTCCAACTCTCAAAAACTTACAACACTAAGGGGTGGACCTGTTTCGATTGAATTTGCATGTTATCTAAGCCATTACAGGCCTTTGTTTGGTAATGGTATAAAGCTTGTTACTCATCATTACTCCAGACTTTTTGAATTGAGAAAGCTTCCGGGAGAGGAAGCGAAACGTCTTCAACTACGGAAAACCAGTCCAGTTGCCTTGTTTTTTTACCTTTTTTTTTTGGTAGTCCTCTTGAAGCCAGGTTTCTGTTTATCAGAAATCAATTCATTAACTAACAAAGTCTTTGGAGGCAGAGACCTTATATTTAATAAACCACATTTAATTGTTTTATTTTTAGGTTCAAGGTGAACCATATTGATTTTTATTAGATTTGTATGATACAATTTAGTTGTATTTACCGGAGATGAAGTGTAGACTGCATATTCTGTTGTGGTATGATGGGTCCCACAGTCGATTGGGATTGTCTGCCTCCATCCTTTTCATTAAAATTATCAATTTCTTTCGTCTTTCTTCGTCCTTCCGTAAACGAAAGAAACGTACATCCAACGATTTGGAATGCCTCTGTGTGCAACCGGGAGCACAACAAGTTGTGGGCATTGTTTAGACAAAAATAAACAGTACACTCGAATTCACCCATTTTGTCATGGTAGTGACGAGAACAGTACTGTTTTTGCCTAGCAGCGGGACCCGGATGTAGCGCGTGACGTCACACGTGAACTGGTCTATAGAGAATATTTCAAAGTAGCCCCCCAAATCCTTTCAAGTTCATACGAACTCATCAGTCTGTTGTGATGCCTTACTTGTCTTTCACATTGAACAGACTTAAACAGAGTGCCAGTTAGCTCCTCAAGCACCTTCTTGCAGAAGGAGGTGCAGCCGCCAAATATTTCCCAGTACAACAGTTTATGAAACATTTGAGTTCCCCTATCGTAATATTACAAAGCAAAAATAACTACCAAATAATGACATTGGAATCATGTAATTTTATGTCTTCATTACCTGGAGAGAATTTCAAGGTGTTATAGTTTGTTTTTATTGTATTTCATACATCTTCCTAATAAGCCACATGAATATTTCATACAGATCTCAGAAATATGTCTAATCGTGTGTGCTTATTTCTGTAGGAGGACCTGAAGGCGTGGACCTCAAATATCACCACAAGTATTGCTGAGCATGAGACCATGGTCAAGTGGGACAAGCCTGGCACCTCGTCCATGGACCCTGACCGCTCGGAGAGGAAGGAAAAGTCAGAGGGGGATGCAGATGCCAGGTCAGAGAGGTCCGAGCTGGTGGAAGGGGAAGAGAGGTCCGAGAGGGAGAGGTCCGAGAAAGGCGAGGGTTCTGAAAAGTTAGACACATCTGAAATTGCTGACAAGTTGGAGGGTGGTGCAGGGGGCTCCAGTACATCTGGGAGGAGCAAATGAGGAATCCCTTTGTGTTTTAATGTAATTGTTAAATGTCACTGACAAAAGGCAAAGGAACAGAGGGTGGGAGGGAGGGATAGATGGAGAGCATGTTTGCAGGTCCTCCGTCACAGAGGCTAAACACACTGAGGCCACGGTACCCGGACTGACTGCTGTAACTGTGACAGACTAATCTCTCAGCCCCTCCCCTTCACCCGGGCAATACATCTGTGCTTGCATAATGCCACCTGCTGGTTGATTCGGAGATCAGTCCAGACAGACAGACAGTCTCCAACTAATGGTCCCAGGAATTAGTCACTGTCACTTTCCATTGCTGATTGTTTGATCTAATGAATTCACAGCATCTTTCTGTATGTATCTTTGAAAATGTAATGCTCTGTCTAACAAGACAAATCCAAGGAGTGGTGAATGAAATGTTTCACATTAATATGGAGGGGGAAAAACATTTTTTGAAGCAAAATACTTTGTTTTTATTTTTCCTCTTTGTCAGAAAAACAAAGAGAGGGTGAAACAAAAAGTAATTTAAGAAATCTATGCTATGATTTGTCAATTAAACTTTCTCCAGCCAGTTGTGCACCTTACCACTTGACACATCTGTATAGTAAACATGACATTTATTCCTGTGACATGGCTAGCTTTGGATCATGTTAATATATTGGAATGCTGGTGTCACCACCTAACTTCAGTGGAGTCAATGAAAACACATTTCTACAGTTTAATTTTGGTTCTTATTATGACTATTATTAAACGTATTTGTCCATACTGTTTTGTGTCAAAAAAAAAAGAGATTCCGACAAATATCAACCCATTAACCCAAGGTGTGTAACACTAAGCCTATGAGACACAATGCCTTTGTATACATGACTAAACTTGGAACATTGCATGAAATGGTCTGTTACTGCACCTGTTAAACTTGCCTTTATTTTTCTTATCTTGACACAGAATGGGCAATGTGGGAGTTGCAATAATTTAATGTGAGCTTGGATTAAGACAAGGGATGGAGTCAAGATGAAGTTTCAAAAGCAGGGTTCGTCTTTTGCATACTGAGCAAAAAAAAAAAAAAAAAAAAAAATGGGGGCAGCTTTCCAAAGCCAAACAGCCCATTCGCTGTCTGTAGTGTGTTAGTGCAAATTTAGTTTCCACAGAATGTACTGATATCAGCTGTGAAATGTTCAATCACCACCAGACAAGTCTGTGGTGTCCTAAATTGTAACACCCTGAAGCCGTGCTCTTTCCCCCATGTCCTTTCATTTAGAGTTTAAACCGACTGGAGCCTCTCCACAGCAGGCAAGTTCATTGAAAAACTGTCACGAATTGTATATACCTAACTTTGTATGTATACCAGTAAACCCTGTGCTCTAAATAAAACAACTCTGAGCTCATAACAGAAGTGGGTAAAACTTAAGCATTTATTTTAAGCCACAAAGTGAAACATGTATTGATGTTTATCACATTTAAATAAAAGATATGCAAATTAGGACTCACTATTAATTACCATAGAGTGTATATATAAATACACCAGTACAGTATCTAGTCCTATTAAAAACCATCTACCAAGGAGGAGCAGCAGCAGGACATCCTGTCGGTGGGCCTTGTATTTTTTTATGCCTATATTTATTCATGTGAGATTCAGGAGTTTTGTCCCCAAGAAGATCTGGTTGATTTAGCTGATTGAGTGCTCAGTGTGTCTGTGACAGAAGAGCTAAATGTATGTATTACAAACCTAACCAGCCTGCTCCAGGTGGCATAAGGTATGGTATACTGTGAATGCTGAGATGAACAGGCATTGGTCCACTTCTTGTTTGTCATGTGAGATTTTTTTCTTTTTACACATCTGAGTATAAATAAACTTTGTGCAGTGTCAATAAAATGCAGTTTGAATTCCATTTTAAAGGAGGAGCTCCACATCCACTGTGCAGGAACAGGCAGCAGCTCAGAGCTTTTTCAGATTCTCTTGTTACGCTGTTGTTTTCCATGTTCCATCCTGTTGTACTGCACCTCTCCTCTGTAAAAATGGCTTCTAAAATGTCTTCCTTTCAAAGACAAAACACCAAAAGTCTATCTGAGATGCAGCACTGTTTTCATCCACTGACATGAGGATCTTGGTGTATCTCTCTACACTGCTGTCATTTTGACATAAGAATCCAGTGCTTTCATTTGTAAGCTATTGTTTAGTTTTTACATAAGTGCCATGTCATGCAATCTGCTCTAACAGTGATTCACAAGAGGACATTCTAATCCACTGGAAACATGTCATACGGTCATTGCAAAACATATTTTGTAAGAGAATTAGGAGCAGCAGTATTTTCCTGTGGCTGTACTTGTCCTGGTTTGTGGCAGATATGAAGCCCTCATCAACATGTGCATTCAAAGTGTTTGCTTCCCACCACTTTTATGAAACACACAAGGGATATTTACCACTAAGTTAGACCAGAGAGTCAGAATTAGATAGGCAGCATAAACCATGACTGAAGACAGAAATGTTGTGCAAACTTTGTTGACTTCATTGATGGTCTTACAAGTGTGTATGTCTTTGTTACTTTACAATACAACTTGCTGCTATGACATTAAATAAACCTCCAAACTTGCTGAGACAAACCTGATGTGGAATTGATGTGGACACACCTGCAGGTCACACGCACGCACACACACACACACACACACACACACACACACACACACACACACACACACACACACACACATATCCTTGTTTAATGCAAATAGTGAGAACTGTCCCTTGACTTCCATAGACTTCCATTCATCTTCAAGCCTTTCTGTGAGCTAACCCTGACCCAAACCTTTACCGGTTTGGGCCTAACCCGAACCTAAACTTAATTGACACCATAGTGCTAAACCTAACCCCTAGCCCAGAAAAAACGTGAGGATAAAAGGTCCTCACTTTACTTGTAAAATGAACAAAAACTGTTCTCGCTCAGCTTCAAGTACAGGAACACACAGAAACACATACACGCACACAGTGCAAACATTTGCATTTGTTTCAAGTTGTAGATCCATTGTTCACTGCTGACCAGCTCATTCATGAAAATTCTGCATCTGCACTAGTCAATTAAATATCCGGTTGGTGTGTGGAATTTCTAATCACAGTAGAAAAGAAGTAGAAAAATAAACAACGAACAAGTACTTTATGTTGTGTTTACTTTGTCTCAGAAGTTAAAGTTCAATCTGGGAATTATATCATATCCAAGTAAAGCATGTTGCTAATTGTTGTTAAGTGCTAGTGGTAGTCCACTAATATAGATACATTGTGTACAGCACAATGTGTGTCCCTGGTTTAATAAAATGCTCATGTCAGAGTTGTTAATACATTGTGTATTAAAATTTCTTTGAGCTACATGTGTGGCAGGCACATGGCATACTGGATTCTAGGCTGGATAATGTTCTTTTTCTACCTGTAAGGCAGATTTTTCACAGATCCAACTATTTTTTCAGTTAAAATACAACAATAACACCCCCAGCTGGCATTGGGCTGAATGGTGAAGTTACATGGTGCAGAACATGTTTGAGTTCAGTATTCAAAATGGCTGCCATGCTTTTAAAACTAAATACAATCAGCAGGCTTGTATTTAGTTTTAAATACAAACCTCTCATCACTTCCAACAGTCTGCACTCATGGTTGAATAGGGTGAAATGCAGGGGGCTCAATACACATCCCTGGGGCACACCAGTGTTCAAGGTGATGGTGGAAGATGTGTAGTTCCCAATCATGGTAATGGTAAATATGGGGGTAATTTCAGTAATTTGAATATGTTGACTGTTCCAGGTAGCAGTTTTTAACATGTTATTATGTACATCTATACGTATATCTGTATGTCGGATAGGATGTTTTTCAGAATATATTTGAACTAATCTGTATTTATGTAATGTGCATTTGTTATGTTTTATGTAATGGACATTGTTTTTTTTTTATTTGCAATATTAATGGCTAATGATCATTATTAATGTGTCAATGTTAGGCAGAAATCAATTAAGTGGTTGAACGATAATCTGCCTCGACCGACTGGGGGTTACAGAAGACAGAGCAGAGACACAGCAAGAGAGACAAAAAAGCACAGAAGCACACATTGATCCAGGAATCTGTTCTACATTAGATGGTAATAGCGGGTGATCTGTCTTCTCTGGATGATGTTACAGTTAACAGAACGCCAGAAGTAGAAGCAGAAATGACAACAGTCATTTCAATGTAATGCAATGCAAAACTGGAGAGCAGTAGACTGAAGAACAGTAGAATTCAGCAGAGTGAGAAAGATAGACCCTGATGTCCTCCAGCAGCCTAAGCCTATAGCAGCATAACTATAAAGGTAGCTCAGGGTAACATGAGCCACTCTAACTAGAAGCTTTGTCACAAAGGAAAGTTTTAAGATTAGTCTTAAAAGTAGACAGGGTGTCTGCCTCACGGACCAAAACTGGGAGTTGGTTCCACAGGAGAGGAGCCTGATAGCTAAAGGATCTGCCTCCCATTCTACTTTTAGAGACTCTAGGGACCACCAGTAGATCTGCTGGTGGTCCCTAGAGTGCTGAAGAAGCGTAGAGACACAGGGAGAGTCGTCTAAAGTATGAAGCCAATTAGTACTGTTTATATAGTTTATAATTTCCTTTGTAGTTTGTGTGGAATAAATTTATTTAAAGTTACCTGTAAAAACCCCAGCGAGCTGCTCCGCACATGCCCTGAGTACACGTCCAGGGATGTTATCTGGTCCGGCTGCCTTGTGCGTGCTGATCCTGCTCAGTGCATTGCAGACATCTTTGGAGGAGAGTGTGATTGGCGGGTGGTCGGCTGAGGATTTGAGCTTGGTGGCAGTTTCACTGTTGTCTCTTTCAAAGCGAGCATAAAAGTCATTCAGCTCATTCAGGAAGTTGACATCAGTGGCTGCAGAGGTGGAGTGAGTGGGTTTATAGTCACTGATGGTCTGAATGCCCTGCCACATGCGTCGGGGGTCAGCATTGGAAAAGTGTCCCTCTATCTTAAGCTTGTAGCAGTACTTGGCCTCTTTGATGCCCCTTTTCAGATTTGCTCTGGCTGAGCTATAGGCTTGTGCATCTCCTGATCTGAAGGCAGTGTTGCGTGTCTTCAATAGGAGTCGCACATTCCCGTTCATCCATGGCTTCTGATTTGGGTACGTGGTGATCTGCTTCTGGGTTGTTACATTGTCGATAGTGGTATTAATATAACCCAGTACAGAGGAGGCATAACAGTCAATGTCTGTGTGAGAGCCACTGGTGGCTTGAGAAGCAAACATCCTCCAGTCTGTGTGTAGAAACCTTTCCTGAAGTGATGAATCTGCTCCTACAGGCCACACCTTGATGGTCTTCACTGATGGCTTCACACGATTGATGAGAGGTGCATGTTTGGGGGTGAGGAACAAACAAAGGTGATCTGACTGACCCAGGTGGGGGAGGGGTGTCGCAAGAGGAAGAGGGGTTTTCCTCTGGTGTGACAGGAAACATGCTGGTGAAATTTCGGTACCACTGACTTTAAATTTGAATGATTAAAATCACCTGCGACAATAAACGCAATTATCTATAGGTTCGCACCACTTCAATGCCACCATCCCCACAACCCTAAGCCCCACAATGATGAGGTGGAAAATCTCATAACCCCTGCAGCACTGAATGATGTATATGATTATTGGAGCCAAACCAATTTAAATTTCTACTGTTTGCGTTCACACAAGCAGAAATTATCTCCAAAGAAAAGAATCTGTTAAAAAAAATGTAAAATAAATTATATTCAAAGTTTAACAAAATCCTGGAAATGTTTTGTTTCATTTATTATATAAGTAATTCTCCATTTGTTTCCTTGACTTGGCTAAGAAAGTCAAGGAATTGGAACAAGATTATGAGGCAGCAGTAGCTGCATTCTACTGCAGCCCATCATCTCCTTCGCCCCAGAGTTCTGCTGCTGGTCCTGCTGCACCACACCTTCTGGGAAACTCAGAGCCTGCCACCAAGGGTCAGCTGTATGCCTCAGAACCTGTCATAGAGGGACATCTACATGTCTCAGATTTTGTCACAGAAAGTCCAAGCACCTGCATCATCTCCAGGGCCAGCCATTATCTTCTACACCATCTGCACCTCAAGTCCAGTTCAGAGAGGAGGGAGTCCACATGGACCAGCCTTATTTCCAGGTTCCTGTGTCTTCTGATGGGGATGGGGGTAGGTGGCAGGGGTGGGGGGTGGGGGTTAAAAGTGGACCCACCTCTCATCCACATTACTCATTCTTCTATGGGGGGTGTAGGTGGACCCACCTCTCATCCACGTTCCTCAGTTTACAGAGGACAGCATCCAGGTGGGAGCACCTGCTGTCTTGGCAGTCTGCTGTGAGCTCCCAGCACCCTGTCAAGTTTCAGGGGCTTCTGAGTGGGTTCCCCAATCCAAAGCTTCTGCATGGGTCAAGTATAAGTCTGTCAAGAACCTGGTCACTTCTGACACCAAGTTCCAGGTCATGTCTGACACCAAACTCTGCTCAGAGACCAAGCTTTGGGATCAAGCTTTCCCAGCTCAAGCAAGGGATCAAGCCTGACAAGCAGTTCTCCAGATGTCTCTGACTCCCCTTGAGATGTCATTGACCTTGAATAATCCTGGACCGGCATTGTAGATGTCCTAGAGCAACACTTTGGCATCGCCGGCCTCCCCGAGCCCTTCTCCGGCAACACTAGCCTTCAAGAGCCCTGTCACCGGCAGCCTCCAAGGTTCCTCCTGCGCTGTCAGGAACCTCCATTGAGCTGTCAGCATTTTGGAGAACTAATAAATACAATCAAATTCTACACAGAGGAGCTGCTCTGTCCGAAGTGGGATGGACGACGTCTGTTTGGATCAGACCAGGTTAATCTCAAAATGTTTGCCAATTATCGGTAAAGCCCACATTTTTTTCTGTACACCACCTAGACAAAGCATATCCACACCTCTGATTCAATGCTATGGAGGTGGAACACAATGCAAACCGTGCATTTTGTGTTTTTATTAAAAAATTATTCTGAAGCTTTTTAAAGCATTCTAAAAACTGGACTGTTTTTCATCACATTCTGACGCGTGCTGTTCTTTGCGTCTGTAAAGCATTTTATGATTCTGCAGAAATGTTTTTGGATGCTGTATTTGAGGTTTTTCTTGCAGCTGCCAGTGACAGATCACAAATTCGGAATTCATGCAGTGCTGTGCTGCAGAAACAAAATGCGAAGTCCCATGTAAATAATTCATATGAATGAAAATGGTTCATGCTCTAAATTGGAGCTCCATTTAGTTTCTGTGAGAAGCAGCAGCAGTGACTCAGGGTATTTTCCACTCAACAGAAATACATGGAGTCCAAATACTGAAACACCTACACTAAGTTCAGGGAATGTGTATTTTAATCTTTGATAAGATCTTCAGAATTAGATATTATCTCCAAACCTATGTCTATGGTAAAATAAATTAGAAACATTTCCATACCATAAACTACTATATTAGGTTTATTTATAGAGCCCTTTAAACACCCGCAGGATCAAAGTGATGTACAGAGAATAAAGGAAACAGCAGTCACGTGATACAATAATGAAATTGATTACCAAAAAATAATTAAATAAGAAACCAATCAGTCAAAAACAAGTAAAATGGAAATAGATAAAAGTAACATTTAAAATTGAATCATTAAAAAAAAAAAATTAAACACCTCAGATGGTGTCACAGGTCAGAGAGATGAGATTGGTTTAAAAAAACTAAAAACAGACAGGCCTGTTGTCCGAGGGAAGATGATTCCATAATTCAGGGGCTGCTACAGCAAACACATGGTCTCCTCTAAGCTTACGCTTCGTCCTCTGCACACTCAGGAGCAGCTGATCAGATGACCTGAGGGGATGGAAGGATGTTTAGGGATGTAGCAGCTCGGACAGTTAGGGTTGGGCAAGGTCATCAAGAGCTTTGAGAAAAAAAAAATTAAATGAGTCCTAAAAGGTACAGGCAAGCAGTGCAGGGAAATGTGGTCAAACCTTTCTATGTTTGTTAAAGGAAAAGCAGCAGTACACACAGAAGCTGAAAGTCACAGGAATCACTGATTCTGTTGTAAAGTGTGTTACAGTGATTCAGCATAGTTGTACCAAAGGTATTTGGTGTTTTCCAAACTAAGCAGTTTGGAAAACACCATTTTCCAAACTGCTTAGTCCCTCATGGGAACATGGGGGGTGCTGGTGTCTATCTCCAGCATTCACTGGGCGAGAGGCGGGGTACACCCTGGACAGGTCGCCAGTCTGTCGCAGGGCAACACAGAGACAAACAACCATTCACACAATCACAGCTAAGGACAATTTAGAGATGCCAATTAACCTAACAGTCAGGTTTATGGACTGTGGAAGGAAGCTGGAGTACCCAGAGAGAACCCACACATGCACAGGGAGAACATGCAGACTCCATGCAGAAAGACCCAGGATTGGACTTGAACCCAGAACCTTCTTGCTGCAAGGCACCAGCGCTACCCACTGCACCACTGGGCCTAACTAGTTAGGCCTGTTAAACCTTAACTATTCAAGTAAAATCTGGGAGTTACGTTTATAAGAATATTCTGATGAGGACCTGATCAGTTGGTCTGAAGAGTCTGTATAGTACAGATTAAAACTATTTGAGAAGGCCAAGTTAATAACAAACTTTTCAGACCTTTATGAATTTAGGCATCTGTAAAGTCCATTTTGCACTGAAATGCCTTTACAGTGATAATTCTGTTGCTGTGTTTGGTGAGACCCCTTACTTAAAGCCAGTGTGACCAACTCTGTAGAGTCCACCTATATGTTATTATATTGAATATGTCTGCTCTGTAAGGCCTCTAAGGTTAGTTAGAGAACATTAGGGAACAAAGAGCATCATGAGGACCAAGGAATACAGCATACAGGTCAGGGAGAAAGATAAGATAAGATAAGATAAGATAAGATAAGATAAGATAAGATAAGATAAGATAAGATAAGATAAGATAAGATAAGATAAGATAAGATAAGATAAGAATTCCCTTAATGTTCCTCAATGGGGAAATTCAGATGTGACAGTGGCAAACACACACAATTATTAGCGATGAGAAAAGAAAATAGAATAAAAGGAAAGAAAAGTAAACTGTGGGGAACTAATTGTGCAGGATTAAGTTCTAAAACATCCATCCATCCATCCATCCATTTTCTTACCCGCTTTATCCCTCATGGGGTCGCGGGGGGTGCTGGTGCCTATCTCCAGCGTTCACTGGGCGAGAGGCGGGGTACACCCTGGACATGTCACCAGTCTGTCGCAGAGCAGTTCTAAAACAATTTAAGGTTTATTCAATCACCTAAAAGCCTGAAGAGTATGGCAGAACATCAAAACCAACCAAGACATGGCCGTCCTCCTAAACTGGCAGGGATGGCAGGATAAACGTTAATCAGAGAAGCAGCTTAGAGGTATCTAGTACCTAATTCTGTTAACAGGAAAACTATTGGTTGATGAAACAAGCATTAAACTTGTTAGGCTACATGTAAATCTCTGGATGTCGCAGATACCTAACATGCCGCATTACCCATGAACACATCACTACCATCTTAAAATATGGAGTGGCGGCATCATGCTGTGGGAATGCTTTTCTTCTAAAGGGACAGGAAAACTGGAGAGATGTGATAGGAAGAAGGATGGAGCTAAATACAGAGCAAGCTTGGAAGAAAACCTGTTGCAGGTTGAAAGACTTGAGACTAGGATGGGGTTCACCTTCCAACATCATGACCTTAAACAAACAGTCAGAGCTGATCATATCATTTTCATTCAAATAGCCCAGTCAAAGTCTAGACCTGTATTTAATGGAGTATCTGTGGCTAGTTTTACAAAATTGTGTCTGCAGATGATCTCAAGCTTGAGCTATTTTGCAAAGAAGAATTGTCAGAAAGTTTATTTTTTCTATGTGCAAAGCTGAAAGAGACTTTCATCTGTAACAGCAGGCAAAGGGTAATTCTAGAAAGTATTGATTAAGCGGTGTAAAATACAAATGTGCACCCCAACATTCAGATATTTGTTTGTAAAGTATGTTTAAGAAATTATGTAGGATTGTATTTTCCCTTTACAATTATGCTCTACTTTGTTTTAAAATAAAATACAATTATGACTGTGCTTGAAAAACGACAAAATGTGAAAGTGTTTTGGTGGGTGTGAATTATTTTGCAAAGCAAATTCAGTGTCCTTTGGTCTCCTGAATTATGACATGGCTGCCCTCTTTGAGAATAACCAACGGAATTTGAAGTCTGTTATTTGCTGCTCTTTTTCTCCAAATGTATATGTCTCCCAGTCTGCAGCTGATGCTGCAGGAGCAGAGTTCCCAGAGATCAGTCCTTGTACACCATGTACTGAGCAGGAGCCTGCTGTGATATATGAGACAGGGAGATGACACAGAACAGATTGATAGAGCAGGACAAGGTTTCTATGTGTGTAGCAGCTCTGTCCCCTTCTCCATCTTTATTTTTTAATAAAATGTGCATGCTTCTACTGAGTTACTTGGAAATCTAATCATTTCATGGTTTTCATGTGAGAAAAAATGGATTGCTTTTATCAACTACGCCTCATAAAATACATAAAATTAATTGAAATGTATTTTTTTATAAATTAAATGAAAGTATTATTACGGAATCCTTGAATTAGAAGATATGCCACTGCATTGCAATTTGCATTAATCAAAACATACATATAAAAACCTGAGCCCATGCAATAGCAAGCAGTTACAGTAACATCCTTGGATTCCATTGTCTCACTCACATTCACTGAAGGGAAACATGAAGTAGTTTATATGTAGTATAAATAATGCTGTGTTTCACTTGTAGGGGAATTTCCAAGCTCGGAGTCATCTGGAACGGGCCCTAATGTCGGAATTACGAGTTGGAAAGTCGGTGCAACAGGACCATACTAAACTTCGGCATTCATGATGACTGCTACTTGCAGCAACATTGAATAAAACTTCATTCTGTTTTTAGCAGTTCCCTATTATTTATGTAAAATTTAGTTACTCATACATGTGCTACTTTTCAGTGTTTCAGCACTGTTTATATGCACAAAATACTGCAGAGAACAATGTTATTGTCATTGTTTTAACAACAGTGCCAAAGTGGCTAAATGAGCAACAAAAGATCGCCACCTATTATTGTTTAACGGTTCGTGTTCAGTTGTTCAGCTGAGTTCAGCATGGCTTAAAAAAAATAGTTTCAAATTCCGAGGCACCATAAACACATGTTGGATGTGTCCAAATTCAGGGGCTGCATCCTTGGAAGGCTGCATTTGTACAAGTATATCCAACTGCAGTCATGTGGTTTTCAATTCCGATCCTCGGGACAGTCAAATACACTCGCGTGTATTGCTGCGCAGTGGCACCGCTGGAAAACCTTGGAAATGGGAGAATTAGAAGGGAACATGGTTTCAGCTAGGGTGACCAAACGTCCGTATTTCCCGGGACATGTCCGTATTATAGACTCCGAGTGTTGCATTCTGCACGTGAAAGATGCTTTGCTATTTTTCGTCTACAACAGTAAAAAAAAAGAATATTTTTTGCAAGGTTTTTTTCAGCATTCCCATTGCCAACCTTTTTTCTATTCATCAATACATGACTCCGTTAAAGTATCACCTGTAGCTTAGGAACCTTTTTTCACCATTCAATTACATATTGGGCTGATGGAGGGGGACACCACTGGAGAAACTAGAGAGATGTTCAAATATTTTCATATTGCTTATATAAAACAAAATGCTTTAAACATTTTCATTTTAAATATGCTATTATTATGATTACTATAACGATGATTTTAATCTGACTCCCCACCACCCACCCACCCAAAAAAAAGGAGAGTACCAGCACTTCTTTCCACTTAAAGCACTGGAGCTCGGGGAGAGGCTGTGATTTTCTTGGTGTACCCACACTTTTAGTATGGATTCTACGGAATGTTTTATAAATGAGACCCCTGATGCTTCCTGAATAGGACGTTTACATCGCTGATGTAATCAGAAGGATGCAAAAGTAGGAGACTGTGCTTACAAAACATAACTACTGCAGTAAAACTTGAAGACAGTATGCAGCATGACAATTTGCAATCCAATAAAAAAACGGATGCATAATATTAAACTTGCCTTTACACAGTAGTCGTTGTCTGGTTGTATCGCCTCCAGGGCAGAAACCTGGGCTGAAAGTTTAATCCGGCCACAGCGCACCGTTGACTGCCTCCAACCTGAGCTCCTCCTCATCCTCTTCCACAGCTTCCTCCAGGGCTGAGATGTCATCGACACCAAGACAGATGCTGTGGAGGATGGCGTATGTTATTATCACAAGAGATAAATTTTTAAAAGCGTATGAGTGTGCCTTCTTATATCTGTATAGATATGAGTATATAAATGTGTAACAATGCATCTGGGTCATAAATTACATGAGGTACAACGGTGTGGTGCACCTCCAGCACCTCCAGGAAGATGACCTGGAATCACATCTTCCTTATTCCAAAAGCATGTTCTATTACAGAGCGTGCCCTGGCATGATGGCTGTAGAAGTGTTGAGCTCCCACGCCTTGTCCTGTTCTCTCGTGGGGAGTGAATACTCTGGTGGAGGCATGGGTAACCTCCATCTGCAAGGATGAAATGCCTTGGAGGAGGATGGACTGATTGTACAGTGGGCTGTGGCAGAGCAACCTGGAGTCCCGCACTGACCCAGGCCAGTCCACATACGTGTCAATGAAGCAGCGCCGATGGTCACAAACTGTAGGATGATTGATGGGAATAGCTTGCTTGTGGTGTACCAGCCCTGCAGACCCATGGGACACTGCATCCAGGTCCTCAGGGGTTTAGGGAGGTAGATGAGCTGATGGCAAATGGCCACTACCTCCTCTATGGGTCTGTGGACAATGACATGGACGCTTGCGGCATCCCAAACACTCTTAAGACCACTCTGTAAGATGTGCCACTTGCTAACCAGAAAAGAAAAACTGAGGGCTCGACAGTAGCACCCCATCCCTGTCTCCGATCTTGGATGAAAAGATTGAGCAGCGCTGCTAGAAAACCCCTGCTCAGCTGAAAAGCTCTCCTAGTGCTTCTAGGAGAGCACTCGACCAACTGTAACCCCCAGTCGGTCCAGGCAGATGACCGTTCATACTGAGCCCGGTTCTGCCGGAGGTTTTCCTTCCTGTTAATGGGGAGTTTTTCTTTCCACTGTCGCTTCATGCTTGCTCAGTATGAGGGATTGCTGCAAAGCCATGGACAATGCAGACGACTCTCCCTGTGGCTCTACGCTTCTCCAGGAGTGAATTCTGCTTGTCGGGACTTTGATGCAATCAACTGGTTTCCTTATATAGGACATTTTTGACCAATCTGTATAATATGATTGAATTTGACTTTGGAAAGTGCCTCGAGATGACATGTTTCATGAATTGGCGCTATATAAATAAAATTGAATCGAATTGAATTGAATAGTGTCCTCCTGGTTAAAGAAGCGGTCCTGGATTGTGATACTCCAGTTAATCCTAAAGTACGGGGGCCGGTCAAAAACATCCTTAGTTTTAGGATATGATTTTTATGGAACTGCCAGATGTGATAAATTAATTCAGTATCCTGTTAAAATTAGAAAGTTATCTTGAAAGAACAAGAAAGTTTCCCGTTCTAATGAGATAGCTTTTTCGTTCTAACGAGAAAACTATCTCGTTATGCACCGCTATATGTGCAGTTATGATATGCACTGCGTGGCTTTCAATAGTTATCCCTGGTTATTGCAAGCGTAAACTGCAGAAAATCCGGTCAAAGTTGCTCCCTCTGCGTTTCCTCCCATCAGCTCCTATGCCAGCCTTAAGTAGGAGAGACCCCTCCAATATGGCGGCGACGCAGAATGCTCTCCGCATTTTTTTTTTAGATGGATCAAAGTTCCATCTAAAAAAAATAAACAGTTGTAGGAATTTTTTTATTATTTTTGAATAATGATTTGCCTTTAAGTGGATTTAAAAACAACAGTATTCAAATTTATAATTGTTTTTAAAAAATACCTAATCTGTTGATGTGGGGTATTGTTCTCTAAATAAATGTTACTAATATCATAATTTATACCAATGTAAACCAGATATAATTCTGAATGGTCATGCCTTCTGTATCTGTCTTGATTTAAACGTATGCTCCCTCACGGTCCTTCAGGTCGGCAGAGTAGTTACTGTTGGTTGTCCCAAATCCAAAAAGGAAGTTGAGAGGTAAGGAACATTTTCAGTCACTGCCCCAAAACTGTGGAACAAGCTGCCATCAGACAGGTCGACTCACTGGCTGTTTTCAAATCCTCTTTTGAAACACATTGTTGCAGCTTCCTTTCCAAATCTTTAGCCGTTGCTGAGAGTATTCAGGTCGGGTCCAGATTTGCAGATTTGTGACACACGGAAGATATGGTGAGATCTAGAACTGCGTTTCGGTGAATTTATTACAAACACACAGGTATCAAAGCATAAAGGATGGATAATGCAGTGATTAAATTAAGCCAGGCAAAGAGGTGATCTGCGCTTGTTGTGAGTTTAGCTTCAATGTGTAAATAGAGTGATATAAATGTTCTTGCTTTTATATCACCCTTTATTGACTTTTTTATTGTATTTTTTTTTTGTAATATGAATATTGGAATTTAGATTTAGTTTCAGGTGTCTATTATTAGTTATGTACATGTATAATATTATATAGTCCCTTGATTTATTAGTGGCATTGCTTGGCTAAATTTGCTCATTTTGTTGGTTGGTTTAATGATGATGATTGTACAAGTAAAAGCTTAATACACAATTAAACTTCATCTGCTAAATTAAAAATACTCTCTTTTTGTGTCATTTAGTTTCACAAAACATTGTTTGGCTAATTAAATTCAGTAAGTTATAATAAGGTGAATTAAATGAGGTTTAAATGCAGCAGTCAAAATGCTTGGATGGTGCCATTAAGTGTTAAAGCGGGTAAAAACCAGGAAAAGATAATCTCAGTATAACATGAAAACTACCTCATTCTTACGAGATAACTCTCTCGTTTTAACGATATACTGCTCCTGAATTGATTTATTTATAAGGTATGGCAGTTAAAGGCTTCTGTAGTTTTTGGATATGTTTAAAAGCAAGTAGAACATACACTGTAAACACTCCAGTGTTGTATAATTATATTTTACACAGCCTAGCCATAAGATCAAATACTTTGTTCTAAAGTGTTACTTTATCTTAAATTTGAAAGTTATTTGGCTTAATATGTCTACATTTAATTGCTGGTCATTGACCAGGCCAACAATTAAATGTTAGCAGGCTAAAGCTGCTGGAGTTCTTCAAAGATTAAGTGCATTTAGGACAAAAAGGAGCAAAAGTCCGGTTTTAGTCTGTTCTTCAGTCACAGTTGCCAGGCAACAGAAGTTACGCTGAGGTAAGGGCGCCGCGCGGACAGACGCTTTTCATCCTTCAATTTATTTTCCCTATTAATGGGTTACTTTACAAAACCATCTCTAAAAACAAAGGACTTAACCGTTTAATAATAGCAGGTCTACGTGTGGTGATTCATGTTATATACTCTGTTGACGTCACAGTGGGCGTTCCGGTGTTGTGCACTGCGGGGTCGGGATCGCGCGCGCACGGCCAGCTGGAGCGACGGATATCAGTGTGGTGTGGCTCGGTCGGTAACGACACAGCAGCTACGGAAGCCGTCGCCTTTGCGCAACAAGGCAGCCAGTGAGCTTCCTGAAAATGGCCAGCTGGGGAAAGTTCTCCGCCGTCTTTAGGAATGTAGTGAGGAGCTCTCGGGTTCTGAGACGTTCCACAACATTCCGTGTAATCGGTTCCGGTGTTTTGGGCTCTGTCGTCGGAGCCGGAGGTCTCTGCTGTTACTACTACTATCGCCATGCTAACAGCAGGACTCTACCTTTCGCTGTTCTTGCAGAGGAAGAAAAGGTGAATACACATACTGCAGAGATTTATTTTGATAGAAAGTACTTTGGTAGCTACTTCGTACGTTTCCACAGCCTGTCTGAAAGATTACGACAAACGGAATTAAAGAAGTAGATATTGCTTTTAAAGAAGGCGTAAACACTAGGTATGTGAACCACCGCGCTCTCTAGCGGCGACTATAGGGTACTGCATGTACATAATCAATAAAAAGCTTTAACCTTGACTTGATTTATTGCATATATAAGGTAAAGTACGAGTCTAAGTTTAAAGTGATACATACTTTGGTTAAAGTTTACCCTTAATGTATTCACATCCAGGTGTTCCCCTATTGGCTTGGTAAAAGCTGTCCAATCAGAGGGGCCTGGTACACAGACTGTTTAGATCAGTTTGGTAGAAAGCTCAGATGGGAACTTTCAGATCATAATTGTCCTTTGTGCTGACACAGGAACCTGCAGCTCCTCAGATGTCAGCCAGGAAGATTCGTTTCATCGAGTTTGCCTCAGTGGTGTACGATCTGGAGCCATACATGACTCCGAGGGACTTCCTGTTCTCTATCATGCTGGAACAAGTGGATCGTAAGCAGCTCAACATTAACACACACACACACACACACACACACACACCTGGTCATTTCCACACCCTTAGGGTGCACCCAGCACTTTAAACCACCTACCTTGAATAAAAACAATATTATCCTATTTAAATTTTCTGATTGTGTTGAATGTTTTTCTCAAATAACCTAATAATTACTTTGTTTGATCAATAATCCAAAGCTGTTTACAAAGATTATATCTATATTAATCCCATTCAGGGTAATAAAACTTTGTAAATGCAGTCTGCTGATAGCAGTTGAAAAACAAACTTTACACAAGCCTATTACCTTAGCTTTCACAATCAGTATGTAAATAATAATAAATGTTTTCTGTTACGGTTGTTCAACATTGATTCAGAAAAAAAAGCCAAATAAAATCTCCAGATATGAACTTATGAACCCAGATCTTTACGGTTTTAAAAGTACAAGCATAACTTACAGAACACGGCTAAAAGTTTCCATTGGCCTGATCATGTAGACACAACTTGACACACGCAGGCCAAAAGACTGAGTTTAACTGGGCGGATCACAGTGTAAACAAATGATCGGAAATGCCAAAAAAATCTTTTTCAGTTTCTGAGAAATAGTAGATGTTGCTTTCCAACACAAAATACTATTCATATTTACTTTAAAAATAATCCACATTTAAAAAATGCACCCGTAGAAAAGCAACGAGTG
This sequence comes from Fundulus heteroclitus, assembly GCF_011125445.2. Taxonomy (NCBI): domain Eukaryota; kingdom Metazoa; phylum Chordata; class Actinopteri; order Cyprinodontiformes; family Fundulidae; genus Fundulus; species Fundulus heteroclitus. Next base: position 36,493,680 of record NC_046371.1, read on the forward strand.
AGAGTCATACACGTATTTATCAAAATCAATGTCATGTTAATGTTCCCTGTATTATGTTGTGACACCTTTTATTGTTCACTACAACCTAACAAAAACATAAGGAAAAGTGGTTCTAATGTTGCTAAAAATGTCTGCAGGCATGCACTTCCAGCTGCAGGTAGAGCGTGACGGCTAATCTGTCGGGGCATTCCCGTTACTGGATCTAGGAAGGCAGAAGTTGAAAGGGGGGATAATGTCAAACTTCAGTCATCCCAAATGTGTTCCACTGTAAAGTCAGAGAACCAGTGAGATTCCATAATCATTGGCAGACTAATTACGTGTATGCATTCACATCCTAAAGGAATATATTCCTAAATAAGTTAGTTGTTGTACAATTCTATGTGAGTGCACTTTGTGATTTAGACTGTCTGCATTGCAAGTGTAAGGTTTGGTCCTGACACTTTCTTTGTTGTGGCAGCCATGTTGGATTTTGATATCTGGATTCTTAAAGGACCCCTGACTTCAAAGGCTGTGCTCTTATTTGTCTTTGTTCACAACAAATGTTGTGGCAAGACAGTGTACAATTCAACCCATTGATACAGTCAGATACAAAGTCAGTTATATAGACCTTTAAGTGTTAAAATTGATTGTTTATTTTAAAGGGTCCAAGTGCTATGTAGACAACTCTATATTCTGTTTGCGTCTTATTTTTTTATCCTTTCATTTTTCTCTATTCCCTCTTACGTTTTTTTTGTTGTTGTTTTTTTTAACAATAACATCACACTATTTGCTGCAGAGCTGTTAAAAAGGTCATGGATTTCCCAATCTCGCCAATCCTCCATTTGTATTTCTAGTTGCAATTTTATACTTCAAGCTTAAAGATTCCTGTTGGGTGTATTAACACACACAAGTCATTACACCTTCTCTTAGCGTATTACAAAAGTGAGATGATAGTGGAAAGGAAGAACTCCCTTTTAACTGGTAGAACCTCTAGCAGACCTGGAGTCCGAGGGGGTCTTGATATTGCCTGACCCTCACTACATTACAGCATATTTTTGCAGCTTGGAACTCATAAATCCTGATATGAGTACAAACGATGTGCATCAGATGCCTTGCATTCACGTCACCATGTGGCAGCAGGAACACGTTACAGCTAACTGCCACGAAGAACAAGACAGACATGAATAAAGATCAATTAGTTTCAACTTTTGTAATGTGTATACTTTTAAATCTATTCAAATATTAAAATGATTGTGCAATTTTTCTAGTACATTGACAGAGAATTAGTGATAATTGTTGAGGATGTGAACAACATGAACTGATTTACAGGCTTCACAACAATTCTCCTGTGTAACAGTTAAACGTGTGCTCAGATGGAGACTGTTTGGTAAAACAGTTTACAGATAGGCTGAATAAAGCCATTAATGTGTAATATGTCTATAAAACACTAATGTAGCTTTCAAACTTCTGGAAGTATCTCTTTTAAAGCAATGAAATTAAGTCTGAACCCAGAGGGCTGCACAATAGTTAATGGATGTGAGCTGCTCCTGCTGTCAGAAATCTTTTCTTTGACTCTGGATCATCTGTACCTCCGTTGGTCCTGATGGATCCCAGCTGAATGCATCTTTTTTTTTTTTTTTCAGAAAATGCTCTTATTTTGATCCTCTTACTGATGCCAAATATAAAAAAAAAAAACATCCTGCATGCCAGCAGCTTGGTTCCCACTCTCCCTGACATGATGCCTTTGTGTTAGCTTTGCTTTTTGTCTGCAGACATTCGGATATTTAAAAAAAAAACAAAGAAATGAAATTGCTCTTAGGTGGTTGCAGATCTATGTTTCTGTGGTTACTGACAGATCCTCTGTTTGGTCTTCTTCAGGAAAGCTCCAGATGAGAGTCCTAACAGCACAGGTATGTTTGGCGCCTCACTGTGAAAACTGAGCAGTGGATGTTTGTAGCGGTGGTCTCTGTCTGATGGTGGGGTCTTGGCAGGACGTGAACAACATGTTGGTGGCTGCCTCTAAAGCTCGGCCCGGCAGTGACCTGTTCAGAACCTTAGGAGACAACGGTGAGCTCTTTGGACCTGACTGTTTCTGCTGTGTAGCCTCAGCAGTGGCAGTCCACGTTTCACTTTCTGTTCATCTAAAGTCTGTTGAGTGTTTTTATTTTGTGCCTTGCAGGTTTAATATCCTACACTGAGTATCTGTTCCTGCTGACCATCCTGACCAGTAAGTGGACCGTCCTGGTCCAGGCTCACATAACCGGCTTTTCTGGTCATGTGTTTCGGGGGAGTGTGTTGTGTCCATGATCTTGTGATTTTATTAAAAGCTAGACAGTCTGCCATTACAAGATCTGTGGTGATGCACCAATCAGAATTGGTAGCCTCTGTCCGATCTCAGGTTTCTTGTAAACCTTTGATTTATTAATACTGATTACACTTTAAACAACCATAATATTTGAAGATTTAAAAACAGCTTTCAGAATGTTTTATTTAACCTCCCTGCTGTGAGCAGGAGTATTTATATTAAAAGAGGGTGTGAGAGAGCAGTTACTATAAAAAAGGATTGTAGTAGCTTTAAAAAAATGATTTTGGTTTATTTATGATGACAATTCACAACAAAGTTTATCTTAAAGCGCATTAAATGACAAACAGAGCCAGTTTATATACAGAAATATGTAGTCAGTTTAATCCAGTCATTTGGACAGATTCAAAATCAGTTGCATACATTCTAGTTTGATCTTAGTTATAAAACAATGCAGTCAGGATCAGTTTATTATTCCAAACGTCCAGCTAATTTCATCGAGTCAATGACATTTGCAGCAATTCCAACTCTGGAACAAGCATGTGGCAACAAAGGACAGTTAATTGAATCGAGATGTTAATTTTGCAGCAATCCCTTATACTCAGCATGCATGTAGTAGCACTGAAAGTCAAACTCCCTTTTATAGGATGAAACATCCAGCAGGACCTGGCTCACTCTGAAAGGCCACTTCTGCTACTGTCATTTTTGGATGATAAGGCGCACTTAAAATCCTTAAATTTTCTCAGAAATTGATGGTGCGCTTTATAATCGTGTGAAACCTTATATATGATTAAAGTTGTGCTTACTGACCGATTTTATGTGGTGCAGAATGTGGTACACTTTTTTTGTGTCACTACCTGATCAGACCCCAGAGCTGTCTACAAGACTGCCTGACTGTAATGTCTAAACTAGAAGTGCCTTCATGTAAGGCGGCCAGAGTACATGCTAGCAACAATAAACCTAGTAAGTTAATTCAATATAAAAATTCAGTTTATTTTGGCCTTATGTTAGAAACAGGGCAGTGTAGTCCAGCTACTCTGTGCTCCCGACAGAGATGGATAGAGAGCTGCGTACGTGGAGGGAGTGATATTACACACTGGGGAAGAATATTTAATGCGCCTTATAATCCGGTGCACCTTACGGTCTGAAAAGGTGGTTCTTCTACTTGTACTACTTTTATCGTGTAGATACTGAAACTAGCCAACTGATTCTCCCTTCTCTGTCTGTAATCCTGTCCGCACAGAAGAGGGTTGTTTTTACGTAAGCTGGTAGCGCTAAGGTATGATATGTCGCTGATCGGTAAAGAGACAGCTGGGCCCCCGGTCAGGCCTAAATAAGATCAAAAGGAGCTCAGCGGTTACCTGCTAACTTCTTTGCTTTAAAGTTTTTTTGTTTTTTTGCCACGCCAGAAGAGTCGGGATCATTTTCTGAAAGAGATGATTGTTTCTGTTGCAGAGCCGCGGACCGGGTTTCATATAGCTTTTAAAATGCTGGATGTGGACGGCAACGAGCAGGTGGACAAAAAAGAATTTCTTAAGGTAAGACTGTGCTGGATGGAAATGATCAAATGTAAGACTTATCTTTTCATTTGTCAAATCTAAAATCACTGTAGGGCAACGTTGTCAGTGTTTGAATATTTCAAATGTTTGTGTGCACTCAAATGTGAAAATATTGCCACTTTAATGCTGCCAAGAGCTCTACTGACGTTGCTGCAGCTGTAAGTATGAACCCAGGCTCCATGCGAAGGTGAGGGAGAGCTGCATTTCAGTCGCTCGACTGTTCTTCATCTGTTGTGTGTCTGTCTGAGACGGCCATGTTAGTTTTGTCAGTTTGTTTGAAGCCACCTGACATTGTTGCACTCATCCCAAGCAGACTTCTCCTCTCTGAGGACAGGAGAAGGCTCCTGCCACTTAGCTTAGGCCTCGGCTACCGTAGTCCCAGTAGAAGGCATGTTCCCCTGTGTTGCACCTTGTTTCATCTTACAACTTGGCAGTCAAAGAGAAAAACTTCCAGTGAAAAGTAGCAGTGCATGGATTGTTATGTTGGTCCACTTCAACCAGTGCTTCTGCTTTTACTTTGACTTTTTGGTTAAAACCACAGAGAATTTAGTTGATTCTAAAAGTGAAAAGAAGGAAGTAGAGTTCATATTTCCTCCCCCAAGGCAGGAGGAGGAGAAGCAAATATGGTGCCTTTCAAAAGTATTCATACTAGATGCATGGCTTTTAACATTTTGGTCGTCCACCTAAAGTCACAGGTCAGCAACTCTGGAGGAGATGCAGAGAACCACAGCTCAGGTGAATCATCTAAAAATAGAAACTGTTCCTATAAGAAAATCTGAAGTCTTGACTGTGGTGGAAGCTCACCTTTCAACAGCAAAACATCCATCGACATAAGCAGAATTAAATGGTTCACTAAAAGGTATTTATGTTTGAATGGCCTAGTCAAAGTTCAGACTTTGTAGTAAGACTTGCCCTTCATCCGCTTTCCAGCCTGAGCTGGAGCTATTTTGCGAAGAAGGAGAATAAATTTCAGACGGTAGACACCCTGGTAGACTTGTAACTACAAGTTTTGACTCAAGCAGGCTGAACACCAAGACAGGCCAAACCTTTGTCCATTTTCTTCACAATTCATAATTATGTTACTTTGTGTTGGCCCCAACCATGAAATCCCAACAATACTTCAAAGTTTGGGGGTGTCATGTGACCAAAGGGTTAAAAGTCAAAGCGGTGTGAATACTTTTGCCAGCTAAAGTCTTGTTAGCAAGATTCAGCAGAACGTAAAATCCTCACTTCTGTGTGTGTGTGTGTGTGTGTGTGTGTGTGTGTGTGTGTGTGTGTGTGTGTGTGTGTGTGTGTGTGTGTACATGAGAGACGGAGAGAGCTGGAATTTTTATAGTTTCAGTTCATGCCCTAAAAATATGAATTCAGTTAATTCAATGTTTTTATTTTTTTTTTTACTGCCAAAGCTCAAGAACATAATCGGCAAGAGCAAACTGAGACTTCCTAAGGACACTGTAGAGGTGGGTATGCACCCTTTTTCTTTATCCACAGTTTTTCTCATGTACCATTATCAGTTTTTATAGTAACAGGACGATTCATGGGTGATTACAGAAAGCGGCAGAGGAAGGGGAGGGCGTAAACACAACACTACAGGCCTACTTCTTTGGAAAGAAAGGAGACCACAAGCTGCAGTATCAGGAGTTTCGCAGGTAGGGGCAGCTACTGTGGCCCTCACTTTACCAGCTTCACATCCAGTGGCCTTACCCTTTGGTTGGAGATAATCAGGAATAAAAATGGATGGTCAGATCTGTGGATTGATGCACTAAACTCTACAGCGTTGTAGACGAGCTTAACTGTGCGACACCTTTATAGGTTTCATGTTGTCCAGCTGAAATGACCACATATTCACCTAGATTAAAGTCGGCATGATTCTACTATATACACGTGTCTGTTCTCCCTAAAGTAATCTGAGGCGTGGCTTCTTCTGAGAAAATCTGCTGGTTTTACTGAGATGAATTTAGCTCAGGATACAGGAAGCTTCACACGTTGTTATGTAGGAAAGGATGGAAGCAGCGATCTTTCAAGTAGTTATGTGGTTGATGTGTTTCCTGCACTAGACAGAAGTTATTATTGAACATAAGAAAAAAAAACAACAATTCTGACACTGCAGGAAAATGAATAACCACTCACTGAACCAAATTTCAAACTTCTAAAATAACCACGTAAAATGAAGGTCCATTTTAGCCAAAGCTGTAGTGGAGACGTCAGGTAAATTTCATGACAGAACAGTCGACAGGACGGGACAAGTATAGCTGGTTTTAAAAAGGTGAGGAAACACCATAAACATTTTACATCTGAGATTTAAAACAGGAGCAGAGCAGAAGAACTGATACATCCCAAAAACTAAACTTTGGAAGACTGGTTAACTGGTGATATGTGGTTACCAACGTTGACCTCTAAACTTCACCAAGTTTTTCCCTTGACAGGAAGTCGTTCTAAGTCTCTAGACAATCACATCCTCATGTCAAAGGACATAGTAGAAAGCAGAAACCCTGCCAAGGTTTCAGAAGGTACAGCATCACTGCAACCGGCTCAAAGTAAGAATAAAGCAACAAAGTTAAATCAGAACAGCAGTATATAAAGAAAACATACTCTTTCCCACTAAAATCACTTTTTTTTATTTAATTTTCCTCATGAGGAAAAGCTGTTTAAATATGCAAAGACTCATAAAGTGATTGTATACAGGTGAGGTCAATAAATGGGCACCTTAATAACTAAACTCTGTGCTCTTCATACAGTAATGTGCTGGTACACCTTGTGATATTGTCCCACCACAGCTTGTGGTGCTGAACACCAAGACATGCAACCCAGATAGATAACTGAAACAACTCAAGGTTTCAAACTTGGGCCATAAAAGGCTGAACCTCTAAATGTTTCTTTATCATTTAAATGAACTTCTTGGTGTGTATTTTTGAACGTTGTGTTGAATATTTTTGGGAAGTGGGTGGGAGTTTTAGTTTGACAGACTATGTAAGGACAATATGGCAGCATGACATTCATTTGGTTGTCCCTGTATGAACCACAAGAGTTCTTGGTGAAGGGACATTAGACAACACCTTCTATATGATCTTTAGAAGGTGTCTTTCTGCTAAAGTGATAAATAGTTTCAGGTTTATTGAGCTAACAGGTATTTGTGGCAATGCAGATTCCACAACTAAGCAGAGTTACAGTTTAATTTAATTCACGACGAACTTGCACAGCAGACTGTTACATAAAAGATGTTTCGTTTAGAGAGGGTTACCTCCAGTGACTCTGGGGTCTCAGATGGACCCGGTTCCTGTAAACCGTCTCTGTTGTTCAGATTCATGGAGGACCTGCAAGCTGAGGTTCAGGAGATGGAGTTCCTGCAGTTCTCCAAGGGCATGGACACCATGAGGAGGGAAGACTTCGCAGAGTGGCTACTGCACTACACCAACGAAGAAGATAACGACATCTACTGGGAAAACATGAGGAAGAAGATCCCCGCTGGCCAGGTACTAGAACTGTTCTTCTGTCAGGATGAGGCTCGTGTAATCAGGCGACCATGTTTCCCTTCTAGAGCATCACGTTTGAGGAGTTCAAAGCCTTCTGCCTGTTCACCAACAACCTGGAGGATTTTGCCTTTTCCATGAAGATGGTGACTGAGGCCCACCGTCCTGTGGGAATGGGTAAGCCTTACTGTTGCTCTGTAATAAGCAGATTTATCTTAACCAGATAGATCACATGACCTCCTCTCCCTGACTTGACTGCAGCCCAGTTTAAACGGGCCGTGAAGATCGCTACAGGACATGAGCTGTCAGAGAATGTCCTGGACACAGTCTTCAAGCTCTTTGACATGGACGGAGACAACTGCCTGAGCCACAAGGAATTTATGGGAGTAATGACGGACAGAGTACTGAGAGGTTTAAAGGTGAGCGTCCACTTTCATTACTTGGTTTTATGCTGATTAGCTTTTCAGTCCCTCCAGGAAGTTGGGATCGCAAATATGAACTCAAATTCACTCCTGATTAGCATTTATTTTATCAGGCATTGCAACTTTTCCGCAGATCTGACCAACATCCCCTCATGTTTCCAGGCATTCTGGGGAATTTCATTGATTAAAAGGTCTGGGTTTTAAATTGCCTGGTGCGATGTATGGAAAAAAAACAGCATCTTCCCAGGATTGTTCCATCAGACTGCAGCTCCATCCAGACAGATCTCTGTAGCTTTAATCCCCCTCCCTGTGTCCTTGCCTCGCACTACTTTACAGAACCACCTTTTGCTGTAGTTACAGTTGAAGTGTTTTGGGATTTAAAATGTTTGCACGTTGTTCTTTGTGAAAAATCTCAAGCTCAGTGGAGTTCTTAATGACCAGGACTGGGTCGTCCTATCACATCAACATGCTTTGATCCGAACCGTGCCATCGTAGCCCCGGCTGCATGTTTGTTGCTGTTTTCCTGCTGCGAGGTGAACCTTTGTCCCAGTCTCAAGTCTTCTGGAGCCTCCAACAGGTTTTCATCTGTATGAACAGGTGCATCAGCAAAAAATTACAATATCATAATAAGATTTCAACACTTTTCAGCCCTCATTTCAGAAAGTGAAACTCCTGTATTAAATAGATTTATTACATGTAGAGTGAAATATTTCACGCCTTTATTTCTAGTAATCTAAATGATTATGATTTACAGGTAATGAAAACCTAAAATCTCAGAAAACTTAATGTTGTGAAAAAGTCAAATATTGTAAACTGTAGGTGTCATGACTTAGTCAGCTAACTGACTCCAAACACCTGGAAAGCTTTGCTGAGCCTCTAAAGCGTTTCTCATTCTGGGTCCGCAGGCGACACCTTCGTGGGGAAGACTGCTGACTGCAGCAGAACAGTCAGTGATATTAATATTAATATGCAAATATTAAGAACTCCTCCTGGCAGATCAGATCACAATCTTAACAGTAAGCAGGACAACTACAGTAAGCAGATAGTATAATACTGTAAGCCCTTATTCAGAGGCAGCAGTAAAGAGAACTGTGAGCAGATAATAACAATAATAGACTTTATTTATGGTATATAGCACCTTCCAGCAATGCCTGCCATTGACCAAAGGGCTTTATAAAAATAAAACAAATAAATACAGAACACAAAAGAACAGTACTAGGTAAAATCCACAATAAAAAGATAAAGGAAAATAAAAGTACTGAAAGTTAAACATCAAAAGCCCTTTTAAATAAACGGGTCATAAGTTTGGCTTTGAGCAAGACCAGGTCAGAGATGGCACGCAGCTGAAAGGGAAGACTTCAGGCTTTTAGGTCAGCAACAGAAATGGAGCGCTCCCTTATTTCTCCTAGCTCCAGCAGATATTTATCAGGAGAGGAATGACTGCTGGTGTGGAGACTGTGATCTCCTTTGTCATCATCTGCTGGGGTAGCAGCATCACAGCAACTAACTTAAAGAAACTCAACAAGCTGATCAGCAGGCAGAACCTTTGGAGATTATTTCACAAAGAAGGATTCTTCATAAAATAAAGATTATGGCTTCACACACACGCCACACATGGCATTTCTCACATAAAATAATGAATCATCTGGGCTGTGGACGATCCGTTCAGCTTGAACTCCGCCTTCTGCGGCGCAGTTTCAGCTTCTTTCACAGCTTGTGACCATCAGTAATTCCTGCTGCATTTAATGTTAACAGAGGAGCAGGGAGAGTGAGCAGAGTTATAAATAATTTTGGTCTTCACCAGTAGTGAAAGTAAGCCGGACACCACTTAGTCTGTTTATTAGTTTTATTTTTATTAATTTGCCTTTTTTTTTAACTATATGTGCTGTGTTTCGGTGCCTCAATGCTCTTACGCGCAAATTTCTGTTTGAAAAACAACCATATCGCCCCCTTTTTTTAAAATTCACAATATTCTCAACTCAACAATATTTATGCAATCTAATAACTAGTAATTCAAAACAGAATAAAAAATTACAGCCAGCAAAATGTAAAATAAAATGCAGATCCACAAAAACAGGCAAAAGCAGCAAAAGAAAATATCTGTGTTTTAAGGGAACATTGAACCAAGACAGTGAAATGGACAGCCTGAACTGTAAAACTAGTTGAATCCAGAGTTTTGTGCAAAGACGGTGAAGGAGTGGTTACCTCTTTGTACTCTTTGTTTTTTTGATGACTAATAAAAACTCGACTAATAAAAGCAGACCTGAGGGAGCGTGCTGATGAAGCAGGTCTGATGCATACAGAAAAGCAAGGCCATGAAGATATTTAAAAACAAATAAAATAGTTTTAATATAAATCCCAATGTGAACCAGTAGCCAATGAATTGCTGCCAAACTGTAGAAATGTGCTCTCATTTTCTGGTACCAGTTAAAAGAAGAGCAGCATTTTGGACCAGCTGCAGTCAAGCCACTGGAGTTTGTTAAGCCCAGAGTAAAGTGCAGTGCAGTAATCTAAGCAAGTAGTAAATAATGTATAGATTAAAATCTTTAGTCAGATGTCTCAGTTTGAAGAAGCTAGAGTTTAACACAGATTTTAACTGAACATCAAAGTTAAGATTATTCTCAAGTCTTAAACTCTGCAGCAGTCAGTGTCAGATACTGATGTTAGAAACATCAAGGCACCCAAACAACATAAACTTTGTTGACGTCCATGATTTCTGAAATGCCTTTGAGAAGTATATTTTTAGAGCAACAATTTTCCTTTTTAGTGTCATAAAAGTCTTCTGCCTAAAAAAGAAAGCTAAAAATAGTTTTTTTTTTTTTTTTTATAACTGACGGCAAAGAGACGGGATAAAGAGAGAAGAGGAAGAAGCCAAGAATGGAGCCTTGAGGCACTCTGAATGAGTGGGACTCTTTAATAAATTTTTAAAAAGCGGTTCTCCATTCATAAAAAAGGAGCGTAATGATACTGGTAAGAACTTTAAAACTACTTTATTATGTGATTATTTGGACATTTGGGGTCCGTTTCATTTGATCCATTCATGCAGGTCTATTTAGAAACAAAATATATATTAAATATATAGTAAATCAGACAGCTGGAATGCACTCAGGAAGGGGGAGTTTTGGTGGCAGCAGGCAGAATTCCTGGAGATGAGTGACAATCAGAGCAAATTGTATTTATGTCAGAAATCTGGACCACAGAGCCGTTTACTTGTTTAGAAGGTGCAATATGGAGCATCAATGTTGTGAATGAGATGGAACAGAAGTGACCAGTTTTTCTGTTTCAACCCATTGACTGAACAATAAAGTGTCGAGATGGAGTTGACTGAATCCGCTCTTGCCATGACAGCGAGACCCAGCTACTAACCCCCCCCCCCCCGCACCCCAAGCCACGGGTCATAAAATTTACAAAATCTCACTCTTAAATTTCCATAAAAGTTGTAAAATCTGTTTATGAACAACCCTAAGAATGCTCTTCATCAGACTGTTGTACAACAACAGAGAGTTCAGTCAGAGGCTTCTCCTGACCCGCTGTAAGACAGAAGAGCCTTCCTGCCTGCAGCCATCAGCGTCTACAACAACTGTGTGAAGAGACCCCTATGAGTTACCTGAGCCTTTAATTTCACTTTGGGATTAATAAAGTATTTTTTAATTGGATAATGTGCTTGATTGGCCAGCAAACTGGCTTAGCTGAACCCCAGAGAAAACCTGTGGAGTATTATCAAGAGGAACCAACAGTGCAGATGACCTGAAGGCCACCATCAGAGCACCCTGAGCTTCTGTCACACCTCAGCAGAACCACAGGCTGATCGCTTCATGCCACGCTGCATTTTTGTTTAAAATATCCTTTTTTATTGATCTGATGTAATATTCTTATTTTCTGAGACACTGATTCTTCAATATCTATTAGCTACGGTCATCATAATTACAAGAAATGAAGGCCTGAAATATTTCCCTCTGTGTAATGACTCCATATGATATATGAGTTTGACTTTCTGAAAATGCTGACTGTACATTTCTGAGATGTACCTGTAAACCCATTTCTCTTCACATCAACACTGACTCACTTTCCTCTCCGTACGGAAGAATAGCATCCTCATAGCAACATGCTGCCACCGTGTTACCCTGTGAGGATGGTGTGTTCAGGGTGATTTGCAGCTGAGGTGTTCAGCCCTACATGCAGCCCAGAAGGTTCTGTCTGGTCTCATCTAGCCAGATCACCTTCCTCTACACGTCTGCTGGGGCCCCTGCTTAACCTTTTGGCAATGAGAGCTGGGCTCTATTTCTTGCTAAGCAAGCTGGTTACACTGAATCATAAAGTAATTAAAATAATCATCTTTACTGTCATTGTAACATTTATTGCAATGAAATGTGTCCTCTGCATTTAAGCTGTCCCGTAGAGAGCAGCAGGCTGCCACTGTGTGGTGCCCAGAGAGCATTCTGGGTAAGGAGTCTTGCTGATGTTAGGTAATCCTAAACCAACCTTCTCACATGAAACGACAAAACTAGGCTCATCTGTCTTATTCAAGGATTCTGGGTCTCTTTGACATGTCCATGTCCCCCCACAGAACCCTGACCCAACGCACCGTGAAGCTTTGGGATTGTTTAAAACGGTTAGATGGAAATTGTTTGACTTTGTGCAGAATATAGGACTTAACAGTTAATCGCATTTGCAATATAATTGTAATTTTTAAAAAAAGCACAATTTCCAAATTAGAGGTCTGCTATTTTTGGCTATGTAACAATTAATAGATCCGACATGTCCTTTAGGTGTTGGTAATATGTTTAAAGTGGGTTTGACTCCACATGGAAGGGAAGAAAGTAGCAGCAGTGAGATTATCTAATTTTATATCTTTTAGAGTTTATATAATCATACTTTTTACCAAAAACTTTCAGGAATCTCACCACAGCGTTAAGTAAAGGTCAAACTGTTTAATACAAAGACTGGTTTGTTGCACGTTATGTTCAACAAGCTGTTATTCTTAATAAAAACTGATACATGTATTAAACAGTCCTTGTTTACAAACATTTATCTGAAGGCCATTTTTGTTGCTTTGGGTAATGCAGAAAAAAGTCAAAATGAAATTGAAATCGCAATTATGGTTGAAGTAAATCACAATTTTAGATTTCTGGCAAACTTGTGCAGCCCTAGTTTACTCCCTGAAATGATCCCAATGTGAAAATGTGCCGTATTCCAGTTTAAAGGTGCTTCTGCAGAAGCTGTTGTCTGACTTTTATTGCAGCAAATGTTTGCCCAGTAAGTAAAAAGCCAGGGCATTAGTGTGGACTACACGCTGAGCTTCACCTTCTTCCTCTGTTGCTGATGAACTGTCTCCTGCTTCCAGGTGCAGCATCAGAGCGGCATCTCTGGCTACTGGAAGTGTGTGAAGAGGGAGACGCTGAAAGGTGCCAAGGAGGCCCTGGGCCACACCGGCTGCCCCATCTGACATGCTTACATGTCCACCGCCGCTTCTTTTTTATATGATTAAATAAATGTTGTGAATGAGATTATATAGGATTATGCCACTGTCTAATCTGACCCATTCACTCCAGCTGTAGCTCAGGGTTGTGTTCACATGCGTCTCATACAGGCAGCTGATCATGGTTGCATTTGGCTTTTTGTTTTGTTTGCACTTTGGAAACAATCTGGTTTAAAGTTTCCAGATTTTTTAAAGTGCCACAAAAGTGAGGAACCTGAGCGTCAGTAATCCAGGGGTGGGACAGGGAAACGGATCATGCGATGTGTCGGGGCAGGTTCTGAACAGGGCGAGCTGCAGCATGTCATTTATTCCAGAGAGCGGAGCGCAGACTCAGGGTTCCTCCTGTCAGGAGAGGAATCGCTGCGTTTAATCGGCCTTTGCAGTGAGCGTGTTAAACGCAGCAGGATGGAGGCAGCCTGGTCCCTCTGTGGACTGAGGCCGTGTCCACGCTGCTGCTCTGAGCTTCTCAATGTTTGGTGTGGGGATTTTTCATGTTCCTGTCAACGTTTAATAAAGTTTCCTAAAAACCCACCTGGAGTCTTAATCCATAGAAACCAACATCAAAGGAGTAAGGCAGGGATGACTATTTAGTCTTTATTGTAGAATTGACCTGTTCAGATCACATAAGTGTGGGTTAGCCATTCAATGTGATGCTAATTATCTTAACCATACATAAAATTCAAAAAGTAAATAGACAAAACAAGCATACATCTGATAGATGGACTAATTAGTGACTGATGCCAAGGTTATCAGTGAATACAGCATACACAGCTACCAGAAAATTACACTGAGCAGGAAGCCATCTTTGGTCTTCTTATCACTATAAACAAATACATAGAAATTTGTATTGTATCAAAAATAGAAATTACATAGCCATATTGAAAGGAAGTTCACATTTGAAACATACAACAGAAGAATACCTACGAGACATACTGTGGGATTACATTTTTGCACTCCTTGGCTTTAAGGACCAAATGGGTTTGTGTTCAACATTCAGCTTTTTTTCCTCTAAAGAATTTCATTACTTTTGCCAAGCCATCAATCAATAACGCTGTCCTGCATCTGTTTAATACACAATGCAACATTTAGAACAAAAAAAAAAAAAAGAAATAATCAGATTGTCAGACAAACGTGTGCTTTCTGTCCTGGGCTGTTTGAAAGGAGGCGTCAGCCACGTGGAGCGAGGAAGAACGGCTGGTCTGAGCCTCCACAGGCTCCGCCTCCTCCTCACTGGTGAGTTCTCGTCTTTACTGACTGATCCTGGTGTAGTTAGTCCTCCTGGGGCTTCTGACTTACTCTGCTTATGGAGGCACACATGATGAAATGCAGCCGAAGTGGACCTCTGCTTGAGATAAAAAGGGAAGTGCTTTCAAAGTGTTTGATCCCCTGGAGACAGAAAAAAAAAAAAAAAAATGGGATGAGAAAACTTTGTTCATGTGAAACAACAAAAGCAATCCAAATCAGTGGCAGCCATTCCTACAGTGGTCAGAGGAAAAAAGACAGAATGATGGATGGACTGAGAGCTGATGAGAACCTGATGGATGGATGGAAAAAGAATGGGTATAAAGATGGACGCTTGGAAGGAGGACTAAAAGAACGAATGGAAAGACAAAGTGCTGGAAGGACAGGTGAGCAAATGGATGGATGGATGGAACATTTAAATGATGGGACAAGAAATAAAGTCTGGAAATATCCAGATTTCTGCACACCTATCCAGACCTGGAAAACATTTTAATTCCAGACTTTGCAGAACACCTTGGAACCTGATTAAATGACAAACTAACACGTTAAAGCAGCAACAAAAGGCAGTTCAAGACCTAGAATATTTAATCTGGAGGTTTGGACTTTAAGGTAAAACAGATTACTAGAACTAAGATCCAGAACCTCAGCTGCATGTGGATGAGCCTGAAGGTGCGTTCCTTTAGCCTCGGAGGTCAGAAGATTACATCTCCTCCTTTTCTGCCTTCCAGTTTCCACAGCAGGAAAAACCATGGACGCTCACACTGTTGTTTAAACCACCATAACGCTCTTCTGGGTGATACTATGTGCAAATAAACGGAGCTGAAACATCCGTCTGATGAACAGTGAAAGGCAGCGCCTGTACGACTGACTTAATGTTACAGAAATAATAGAGCTGGCAGAAACAGTCACAGTACGAGGTTTTAGTCAATGTTGCTGCAGCAGCAGCCATCATGAACACAGAAGTCGGTACCATCCAGTCACACCGACTTTCTGACTCCTAATACCGACTTTAGGGACCGTACCAGTTACATTTTCAGACGTGGAGGTGGAGAACTCCAACCACCGAGGAAAAGCGGGATGCCCTATAAGGAACTGTGTTCTACGCACTGACAGCATTTAGACTGGACTTCTGCTGAAGAACTGATCAGCAGCAGAGGTCCTGTTGGTAAAACCAGGAGCCTGGTGCTGACGGGTCCAACCTGAAGACATGAGGCAGGATGACGGAGTTATTCCTGCTGTACGCCTCTCTAGCTCACTGGAGGAGGAACGCTGAGATGAGAACGCTGAGATCGTTCTGAAGCCACCTCCTTCAGAACGATCCAGCAAAGACCTGACCAAAGACATGGACCGTCCACTGGAAGGACCCATTTTCACAGATGTCCTACTTTCCAATGTCCATTCTGGACATTTAAAGACACGTAAAACATGCCTCTGCTTTAATTAGGTTTAGGAACCCTGACCCGACACATGCTGAGGTTACAGCAGGGTGGCTGCAGCACATCAAATGGAGCGCATTGTGCTGGACTCACTTTAGCGCTGTCACAATTCATCGAACGATTCAAGCCTCTGCTGCACCCTACTGCATATTTGTCTACATTTGGTTTACATTGTTTACATTTCAACTGCCTACTGTTCACTGCTGCACTTTATCCGGAAGTAAATTGAAATTTATCCTGTAAGTGACTGCGATTGATCACTGCACTTTATCCTGTACTGTAATTCACTGCAAGGTATCCTGTAGAGTTACTGCAATATTTCTGAGCTGTGTGAAAACGAAATTTCGTTCTGTATGCACTCTGTGTATACAAAATGACAATAAAGAAAGTCTAAGTCTAAGTCTCTGAGTCCATAAAATTAATCGAGACAAAACGATCTGCCTCCGTTACATTGTTTATATATTTAGGTCATTGTGTTCTGGCCAGGCGGCTAACGCTAATTTCCCTGAGTTTCCCCACAGTGGGACAGTACAGGTGTTTCTATTCTATTAAACATGGGTAAGAATGGTTTGAAAAAACTGGCAGGATTTATTATCCCTGAATTTAAATGAGCCGTTTTAACTTTTTGATGAATGTGTAATTATTTTTGTTGTCTATATGTGGACAAAAAAAAATAAAGAGTGTAACTCATCCCTTAAGTTAAACTCTAGAAATGTTCTTTTTTATATGAATAGAATTAAGGTGTTTAATCTAAAAAAAGAAAAACATCCAGAATGTAATATGCAAGTGCAACTTTCTGTATTTTCTGTTTGTGACCATTTCCACTAGAAAAGCACAATCATTGTACTGATGTAAAATCAACCAGAAAGGACTGAGCTTTCAACATTTTGATTTTAGAACTTTTTAGCTGCAGATTTATCCTCGTTATTGACAAAAGAATGGCATTATTTGCTAATTAGCATTTTTTCTTTACTTCTATTACTGGAGCTGAAGTATTTATGTGAAAAATCAGCAAACTTTCAATTTTTTAATCTGATTACTGGATTAATCATTGGAATAATCGATTATCTAAACCATCATTTATGACAGGCCTAATTCTCTCTGGGTTCTCTGTTTCAGTTCGGTGACGGCATCTGATCCTGATCCATAAAGGTCCCCAGAGGACCAGAACCACCAACGGTCCAGCTTTGGTTTTCTAATGAACACGTTTATCTGAGCGTTCTCTCAGGAACACATTAAGTTGGATCAGATATCAAGCTGCGATGCTGAAAATCAAAACTAAAGGATGCAACAGGAAGATCTAATAATCTAGCTAAAGGAGGTTTACTTTATGGTGTCGATGACAGAAGGAAGAAAACAAACATGACTTCAGAGCCAGTCGTTTCTTCCTGGCCACTGAAGGCTCCACAGGATGTTCTCTGGAAGCGTTCACAAAGTCAGGAAGAGACCGAGGTCTTCCTGACGTCTGGAAGGTGCTCCGCAATTTCCAATAAGGACAGACGGCGCTAAAAGAGGACTAAAACCGCTCAGTAAGAGTCTGAACCTTCTTTTACGGCACCATCTGCTGCTAAAACATCCAGAATCAGCTTAAGAACTATAAACTACTCCAACCTGCAACATTAGTCAGTCCTCACAGCTCAGAATAAAGGAAATCCATCCTCTGGGTCCAGAACTGCTCTGACTGATGGTGGGTTCCAGCCAGCGGCTCACATGGAGCCAGACGGCAGCAGGTGTCCCAGATCACCTGACAGAAACTGGGCGCTGCAAATAGAGGTGTTAAAAAAATAAGAGCTGTTACCTCATCGTTCAGTTAGTGGCTTACAACAGAGAAGGCCACGTTGTTGCTCTCCTGCCTACGCTGATACCAGGATCATCTCATCAGTTTAAACTTAATTCATCCAGCAGGGCTGATCTGGCGGTCCAGGCCCGGCCCGCCTCACTCACCGTCCCGCTCTGCTCTCACTGACAGATGTGCGGTGGGAACAGCTGGAGAAGAAACGCCGCTAGGTGCTCAGCTAGCTAATCACACATTTTACCGTCCGTTCCGCCGCTTCGTCCCACTGGTAGAAGTGTGGGAGCTGTAGGAGAGGGAGGATCTGGCACTAGAAATGTACACTATAGTATGTAACAAGTAAAACTAAAAGTAAAGAAGTAAAACTAAATTTCAACACACCATTCTGATAAAAATGGAAATAAAATGGAAACTAATCCTCCACCTCAGCCCTGCTGGATGAATAAGAAATTAAAAGTGGCCTTCTCTGTTGTAAGCCACTAACTGAACGATGAGGTAACAGCTCTTATTGGACTTTAATAAAACTTTAAAACCTGTTTGCACGACTAGACGGCTGGAGATGAGAGGAAGCGACTGGATCTGCTGCTCCAGCCCAAAGCGAGCGCCCAGCAGCACAGAGGCTGTTTCTGTCAGGTGGTCTGGCTGCATGTGAGCCGCTGGTGGAGCCCACCATCAGTCAGAGCGTCCACACCACAGGTGATCAGGTCTGGAGCCGCTGAAGGCCTCAGCTCACCCATAACCTGCTGCTCACTGGCAGCCATGATGCAGCAGGCTTTACATTCTGTCTACTGAAGGCTGATGCTAACCAACCAATAGGAAGCAGGTGCCCCCTTAAGACCGCCCCCTCATTTGCATAATGAGCCAGAAATGCATACAGAAATAGATAAAGGACAGGCAGAAATAAATAGGATGGAAGTAATAAATGGGGTAAAATATAGACAGGAGGAATAAAACAGACAAAAATATTAAAACAAATACATTTAAAAACTAAGTAATAAAGTTGACAATTATAATGAAAAATAATGATTATTAAAAAGAGGAATAAATAAATAAGCTAATTAGAGATAATTTGTTAGTCTCGCTGTATAATTTAATTACTGCTTACATTTATTTACTGTATTTTTGTGCATTTATTTTATGCTCATGTATTTACATCTTCTTAGAGCTAGCGAGAAAAGGTTTTTAGTGACCAGTTTAAGAATGTAACAACATCATGGCTACATGGAAAATTAGGAATCAGTTTCATAAATATACCCTCAACTTTTACAGATTCTGTTTTCACTGATTCTTTCTACAGATTTACTGATTTCCTTTCTGACGTTGAAGATTTCTATGCTGATAAGAAATAGCCACCCTCTAAATGAAATGTATTAAAGGCTTCCTTCTTTTAGAACCGCTGACTTGCCCGACTCCACGGAGGTGAGCCATACCAGATTATGTCGGCCATCTGCTCCAGGTCACCATGGAACTGGTGCCATCTTACTGAGGGAAGTCAGGACGTTTATCATTAGGCCTTTGGCGCCCATTTCTGCATCATCATCATCATCATCATCCTCAGAAACTAGTATAAACCATCTGACCCAGGGCCCTGCTACAGTTATGACTATAAATCAGCAGATTAAGAGACAAACTATCGGCATTTTTCAATATTGTCTAGGTTATTGTCTAAGAGTTTAGAGAAGCTGTTCTAGAAAACAATCTGAAACCACATGCCCTCATTCTCTATAGTCTGGTTTCCAGAAACAGCATCTAACCACAGCATTACTAGAACTCACTACTAGACTCCACGAAGCTCTAGATAAAAATTCATCTGCAGCAGGTATGTTTAGATCTTTCAAAAGCATTTGTTCATATTTTGCCCTCTAGATTGTCTGGCTCAGGTTTTCATGGAAATTCTCAGAAGCAGCCCAGAAAGGATCTTTTAAACCGAGACCAATGGCTCTCAGTCATGTTAAAACATGATTCTCTAGGACCTTTATTGAGACCCTAATTGTTTCTTATTTATATAAACTACCTTGCTACATTATGCAACTCTGCTTTTCACGTGTATTTAGTCCAGATTGTCAAAATAAACGTTCATGGAACGCTGAAAAATGGAATCTACTGGTAAAAAACATAACAGGGAGCAGTGGAAAACTGACAATAATAAACTGAAGAGTTTCATTTACCTTTTTTTTTTGTGTTTTAATTAATAAAATAATTACAATATTTTCCATATTGTAATATCGTTTGGGCAAGCATGTTTCTGTCATATCTGCGTAGAATCCTGCAGCTTCAGAAGCGATCTGCTAGATTAGAAACTTATTCTGTTACAGAAGCACCGAGCGCTCCTTTATTTTCCAATCTGAAATCACTGAATAGACTTCAGATTTAATATTTTGCTAACTTTTACTTATGTCCATACAATACAATGTTTAATAGGGATTTACTGATTTGTTTAAGTAAATTATTTTGTAACTAGACAGGCCAACAGCCCGGCGTGGTTTAAAACACCGCGCTGTCCTCCTGGTTCAGATTTCCTACCACAACCCTTTTTCTCATTCTCTGCATCCAAATAATGATTCAAAATCCTTTATTGGCTAAATAATTTTAGGATTTTGAAAAGGTGTTTATATACAGATTTGTTTTAGTTTTCACTGAATTGCATAGAACTAGTTTATATTTGATATTTATGTATTGTTATTAGACTGTACAGCTGTAGTTTTTATTTACCTGCATGGTTCACATTCATTTATTACTTTTATGCTTTTTGTATTTTGAACTGAATGTTGTGTAAACCTAAAAACTAAAGTGTGTGAGATGTTCAACTTGTAGAGGTCCTGTGTAGATCAGCGCTTGTTCATCACCTTCATTTATTATTTTAACCTGGAGTTAATATACGCTTTAAAGAATGAGCGTATGACAAAAGGATGAGCGGCTGCAGTATATACCGGCCTCTGTGGGCCGACCGGGGCCCCGGACCAGGGACCGGGACCGGGGCCCCGGACCCGGACCAGAGCCAGGGACCCAGGGACCGGAGCCTTTTTTTAAACCTATTGTCTGACGTGGACCAGCTGTCCCTCTTCATCTTACCATTCACCATGGCAGCTCGGAGACGTCGGGGGTCACTCCTCCTTCTTCACCGTCACGTCTCCGTCTCCGGCCAGGATGGTGGAGATCTCCCCCTGCATGAAGGCCCAAGGCACGGTGGATCCGGCCAGGGGGCAGCGCTCCCCGCTGGGGCAGTACACCTCCCCTCCTTGACCCTGGCTGCGGATGAAGGCCCGGGTGCAGGGAAAGCAGAACTTGTGGTGAGGGACAGAGGGACACTGGACAAAGTGTGTGTCCTCCAGGCGCTCCCTACAGAGGGTGCAGCAGAGCAGGGTGCCCTGCGTGCCGCCCGCGCTCTCCCCGCCGCTGGCGTTGCTGCTCGGCCCCACCGCGCTCATCCCCTGCCCCATGGCCGCCTGGGAGGCGGAGGTGGAGGCGGTGGAGGGACTGCTGCTGGTGGAGCGGCCGGCCGCCGAGGAGGAGTGGGCCGCCGACATGCCCGGGCTGTCTCTGGGCATCTGACTGGAGCTCAGGCTATCCGTGACCCCCATGAGGGCCGAGATGGGCGACGGCTGGCTGTGGAGACGCGGCGGACCTTCCTGGGGGGCGGCCATGCCGGGGATAGGGTCTGCGTAGGCCCCCCGGGCCCAGGACTCCCTCGCCGCGTGATCGGCTCTCCCGTCGCTCTCTCCGTTCTCTGAGCCGGGGGAGGCCTTGCGGCGCCGGGCCGTGCTCTTGGCCGGACCGGGGCGCCCGGCGGCCGCCAACGACAGCACCGGGTCCGGCTGGGGCAGGACCTCTGGGATGGGGGGCTCCTTGAACATGCGCACGCTGTCGTTGAGCAGCTCGGACAGCCCGCGCCAGTCCCCGGTGCCCTGCCGCTTCTCGTACTCCACGTATCGCAGCCCAGAGTTCACAGCTTTGCCCGCGTCTTTGGCCGAATCCCGGAACATCTGGCGGACCAGGTCTGGGATCCCTGAGAAGATCATGCCGGAGCCCACGGGGTACTCCACGAACACCTTCAGCTCAAACTCCGGGGTGGTGTTGGCGTCAAAAGCCAGGACCCGGCCCTGGAAGTTGTGGTCTTTCCTGAAGCGCACGTTGAAGGGGATGGAGTTGCTGAGGGCCACCAGCACATCCCGGACCGCCTTGGGTCGGTTCGGCCAGCCCTCCACCCGGTTCCTGGCCACCTCGTTCAGTTCTGCCATCACCTCATTGTTCCTCCACACCGCCGGGTCTATGCCCACCAGAGCCGACGTGCTGGCACCCAGAGACACCGCCTGCCTCCTGCCGCCGTCCCCCATGAGGGGCCCCGCTGAGACCGCGATTGCCGCGCTGCCTGTTCGGGAGCCTGATAACGGGGCTAAAATCCCATGAGGAGCTGCCACCAACCCTTGAGCAATCAAGGCGTGAGATATGGTGCTGTGGAGCCCGGGAACGGCGCCGGCTACGGCCCGGCGGGTGTTGGGGCTCTGGCGGCTCCCCTCCGACAAAGCCACGTCCTCAGCCCGGTGCAGGCCGTTCGGGAGCCGGGAGGACACCCCGAACTCCCCCCTCCCCCGGTCCACGCGCTCACCGTGCTGCCGCCCCGCCTCGACGGTGCCCACCGAGCCGGGCTTGCTCGGCTGGGGTCCCGGGGACCTGCCGTCTAACACCCCGTGCGTGCTCTTGAGCTGCCGCGCCGTTTCGATCAGCAGCTCGATGCGGTCCGCGCCGTCGTAGTTGACGCAGCCCCGGCACACCGCTTCGCTGAACTCCCACAGCATGGCCCACGGCATCTTGGGCAGGTCGCAGAGGTAGCACCACTGCCGTCTGGAGGAAGGCTGCGAGGTGGACGACATGTTGTTTACAGGCCCGACTGCTAAACTTTCTTCCCTCGGAGGCCTACACGTTCCAGTCTGCGGTTCTCTGCTAATTCTCACTGCCGGGACACCGAGCGCCACATGCCACGCTATGGCCGACAGAAATACTCAACGGACCGGGCGCGGAAGGAGGCTTTCTGGCGACAATACTTAACACTTAGCGACGTCTTCTTTTTTCGGTTTGTTCGTGTCGGTCTGTGTGAAAGGAAGTAAAATGTTACGAGACACCGGAAACACCTACGCGGCTGGAGCCCGGGGCCTGATGGGAAATGTTGTTCTTCCCGCTCCACTCGCTGGCAGGAAAATGGAGAAAATCCCAGCAGCTACTGCGGGGCGAGAGGGAAAACATCCGACCTTTGTCACGTTTATTCTAGGGCTTTTAATCCGATCAATAGACGGAAGGATTTATTTTAAAGAGAGTTAATATATCACCTGCGCAGGTCATTACTAATAACATTAATAAACATAATATTCCAATCAGGAATTTGACAAACACACTTGCTACAGATTCCAGGATAATATCCAGAGGGCCAGTGGAAATCAGTGCTAATTCACCTTGTGGATTTTTTTGTTATTTGTATAAAGCCAAAGCAGAAATTCTGTATGTTCTCAGCACAAAGTCAAAGGTGTGTTGGACTCCACCAGGCCGCTCCTGCCTGTGGTGTTCATGGACAGAATCATGAGTTATAGTTCTAGAGAGGAGGAGGTCTGCTCTGGGAACCTCAGGGTCTCATCTTTGCTTTGTCCTGATGATGCATGCTAGCTTCAATTCAATGTATATAGTGCAAATTCAAAACACGTCATCTCAAGGCAAGTTTGCAAAGTCAAACTCAATCAAATCATACAGACTGGTCAAAAAGGAAACCCAGCAGGTTGCATCAAGTCTCTCTAAGCAGCATTCACTCCTCATGAAAGAGCGTAGAGCCACAGTTGTCTGTCCAGTCGTCGATGACTTTGCAGCAATCCCTCATACTGAGCATGCCTGAAGCGACAGTGGAGAGGAAAACTCCCATTAAAGTCAATTTTGCATTTCATTTAGAAATCAAGCTCCCAGAGTCTGGAGGACGAGTGGAGAAGCTCAGAATGCACGTTGTTTAAAGTCCAATGAGAAGTTTCCACACAGTCTGCTGGTTCTGGTCCACTGGGTTTTCTGGGGTCCACAGCCATCTACCAGGAAATTCTGGAGCACTTCCAGCTTCCTTCTGCTGATGAGCTTTATGGAGATGTGGATTTAATTTTCCACCTGTCCACATAGGTATCGTGCAACAGGAGGTTCAACCAAGTATTGAATGCATATACTCCTCAGTACATGGACACACTTATTAATAGACCCACATCTCTGTAATAAAAATCCTTTTAATTGCTCTCAAATAATCAGATTTTCTGATCAACTGAAGATCTCAACATTCATAAACCTCTGCAACTGAGTCAGATTGACTTTTTTACCTGGAAGTTCAGTTGAATTTCATACCAGCCAATGAACTCTTGGCTGAGAACGGCTGCAGCACACACTGAAAGTTATGGCTTGACAGCAATCATCAGAGTGCACTCATCCCTGTTGACTGTGATTTTTCCTTCCACTCAACTTTTCACTAATTTATTTGAGTAATATACTCAGATACAGCTCTCCCTGAACCAGGGAACTTTTTTGGCTCACCCTCACTATATACAGGGTGAATTGCTGCCTGCTGTACATCTGTTAAGTAAACAGTTGTTGCCATTAATGTGTAACCCATGATAGGTCTGTAATAAAATCCTTTTCAACTGGGTGTGATATTAAGTTTCTGGGAAACTGCATTTTGAGTTTTCATTAGCTGTAAGCCATAATCAGAATTGTCAAACAAGTGCATCCCACTGGGTGTGAATGTAGGAGTGTTTTCGTCTGTTTTGATTGTAAATCTATTTTTCATGACATTCTATTTTCTATAGATGCACAGAAGAATCATTTAACCTGACAGTTCTCCAGGTGGAGCTATTTCCAGCCAATCAGCACGCTGCAGAACATACTTAAGCTAATTTCAGAACTCCACAGCCATATTTTTTATTTATTTATGGCCTTTATTTGAAAAGTAATTTGACAGGAAAGAGGGTGAAGAGAGGAGGGGATGACATGCAGCATGGCCAGAGACCAGGAATGGAACCCAGGACGACAACCTTAGCACACCTGCTCTACCAGTTAAGCCACAGAGCCCAGAGAAACTTTATTATTTATTTTTTTTTACTGAGGTAGAGGTAGGTACTATTAAAGTGGTTTATTTGTCCCATCTGAAATATTTTACAAGTAAAAACGTAAACTACGTGTTAGGCATTTCCACATATGAACACAAATCCAGCAGCGTTAATTAAAAGCTAATTACAAAGAAACAATGGATAACCTTCAGGGCATCATTTCTGTTTGCTAAAATCTGACATCCACAACCATATGTGGCTGTTTGATGGGTTTTCTTGGGATGTCCTTTGTAAATGTGTCGTGAACTGTTCATTTTGGTTAATTGCAAACACCAGGACAGGGTTAAGAGCACAGTATATTCCAAGTGACGCTATGAGGCAGAAATGCAATTGAAAAGGTCACTGGAACTGATGCAGTCTTTTTTTCTTCTTTTTTACAGAAAACTTTAGACACGTTGGGTATGTGAAACCTCAGAGTAGCTTTGTGATGCTGCTGGAACTGTGAAACACTAAAACACAGCAGAAACTGCAGGTGGCTCATTGAGTCAGACACGCAGCTTACACCAGTTACTGCAAGTACAGAAACTTTAATTTATAAAGTGAACGTGTGAAATAAATGTAGCGTTCCATTGAGGTCCGCTACCTAATTCATGCCTAAGCACGGCTTATTGACCAACTCTGATACCAATTCATTCTTCTCCACTGCACTGAGCAATGGTTGGCTGTTTGTCTGGGAGAAATCTAAAGAAATCTGAATATTTAATGATTGGACACACTTAATCATTATATTACAGTAACATCACTTTATTTAAAAACCACATACAAGGTGGGGGATTCAATTTTAGTACTGTGGAAAAACTGTTAACGTAAAAATGAGTAGAAACAGGAAACAGTTTTAGATGTTTTTCATAAAGCACATAGATCCTAGTTTTAGTCAACAGTGCTCCAACAGAACATAACAATAAGTGTACTAACTATGTGAGGAAACCAATACAAATGAAGCAAAGTGTACTAGTTGGAAGGGTGTGTAGTTGAGAAACACAGCTTGAGTGTGTAAGGATAAGGCCCACCTAGGAGACAGAAGGGAAAACGTTAACGCTCTGTAGAGCAGAGGCAAAATGAGCATGTTGGAACGGTACATCGCCATAAAACAACTTACTCGGGTTTTTCATCTGGTAATGGTTCATCATAGCTAGCGCTTCCATAGCGTCGTTGATGGATTCCCACTCCAGCAGGCCAGATGAACTTCGCTCACCTGTAGTAGAAAATGAGATAATAAATTGAAGCTGGGGTTAAACACGCCCATGATTTGAAATCCAATAATTTCAAAAGCCGACTGGGTTTGAATATTATTTCAAATCCCTTTAAGGACAAATTCAACTCTAAGCTCTGAGCTCTACCCTCTTTTTGTTTGTGTAGAAAATATAAAAGGCTCAAACAAGGAACCACAGTTTTTCTAGGCCATTAATGATATTGTAAGTTGGCCTGAGAGGCCGGCTCAACAAGTGAGAGGCTGCTAGAACAGGAACGACGCCGTGAAAACTATAAACTATAAACTCCAGCCAGTCAGAAAGCATTTCACTGCGAGCTGCGGCTCAGTTCACCCCATCACCAGTCGCTACCCCAGTCTGTACCCATTATAACAGTAATTAAGGCTGGTAAAATAATCTTTATGTAACAAAAATATCCTTTTCAATAATTAAACTGATCAGTCTTGAGTCCATCAATAATTTAATGGAAGAAATCTTCATCTACTTGCCAAGTTATTGGATGTATTAAAGGAAAGAGATGATAAAATATATTTAACTAAGAAGATGCTATCAGAACTAATTTGTTATCAAATCCTATAAAAATCATGACCCTATTTTAAGGCTAATTTATGAATCGTTGAGCGTTCTAGCTAGCTGACTTGACTTTGAAGAAAAATTTGGAGAAAAAAAAGGAGAACAAAGCAAAATTCCTTTAAGGAATTTTTCGGAACCTCAACTGCCAGAGATACAGCACATAAGGTCCTTACTTTGGGTCTGTTTATTTTCCTAGAATCATGTCACATTTCTAGTCCAGCACCATCAGCTCCCTCTCTCTACACAAGAGGAAATGCAGTTTCAAAGGCAGATCAAGCTGCCCTAAAATGCCCCTGAGAAAAGCCAGATGTTGGATTCTGGATGTCTTGCTGCTTCCTTGCTCTGAATAAACAGTCAGTGTTATCTTGCTGGATTAGCGGGAGTCATCTCTACCGCAGCAGAAGGAAGCAAAAATTCAGAACTTGCAGAAACTAAGATTCGTTTTTTTTCTTCGTTTTGTTACGGGTTTTAATCCTGAAAACAGGCCGATTCCAGACAGGCTGGAGCTTCTGGGTGCCGCTTCTCCGTCCGTCTCAGACAGAGATTCCTGAGATTCGCTACTCTCAGGAACCTAAAACCATTTGAACCAATTTATTTAAACCTTGGAGAACTAAAGTATTTTCCTGAGTTGTGGATCTTAATGGTTGTTTTATTCCTGAAATCTCCCCTATGATTATTTAATTTGTATTGTGTGCAAACTGACACCATTTCCATTCATTTTGGCTTTAATCCCCATCTGGCCCAGTTGGCTATTGTAGACATATTAGTCAGCCTTCGTTATAGCAGAGAATGGGTAATATAGGTTGGGACTATAGAACAAAAACTTTTGTATGAAAGTGCAAAGGGGCAAATTGGCCAGCAGCCATCACCGCTGATGTTTAAAAGCAAAAAAATAATAATAATCTTTCTAAATACTTGCAACCACATTCCAAAGAACCCAGACAAAAAAAACACTGCAGCCATTTGCATCGTCTCTGTACTGAAATGTGCTATACAAATACATTTGCCTTGCCTAGAGAGCAGACACCACTATCTGGAACTGATTGAATACTGAAATATAACCAGAAGGTAACAATACTCACTCTTTCCAGTAAAAAGTTTAATACTTGTAGGACTCTTAATTCCTAGTTCCTCGCAGATCTGGAAACAGAGAGCAGATTGAGTCACTGCAGAATTTGCAGCAATGATGTTTGACTTGTTTTATCCAGCAGAGAGCGCTCTGGAGGTCTCCCTTACTTGGAAGAAGGTCTCCTCTGTGATTTCCGGCTGGGCGTTAAAGAAGTGCAGTACGTTGCTGGGATGCTGGATCCGGTTTTTAGCCGCCTGCTCCGGGGAGGCGAAGCGGTTGTTGCGGGAGCCGTGGAAGTCTTTAAAGCTGCTGGTGTTGTCCTCTAACTGATAGCTCTGTCCTGGTACGATGGCCTGCTGCTTGGACACGCTGCAGGGAGAGAGGCATCTTTGCTCAACTTCCACATCTTTGAAAGAATCTATGCTTCAGAGCAGAAATGTGTGCGGTCAGCCGCTCTTACCAAACATTAAGTTTCTGTCCAAACAGGAAGGTGTTGTTGAGATGACTGATGGCCCTGTCCACAGAGTAACAGTCCCCCATCTCTACCATCGCTGCTCCAGGTTTACTTTTCATGAACTTTACCTGAACATGGGGGAAGAAAAACAACTAGTTACAAAACTTTTAAAGTCCATATTTAAAGGACCAGAAAATAACTGATGGTAGCCAGTAAACTCGTCTAAAAGCCGACCAATACTAGTAATCTAAGGAAGAGGGCCAAGCCCAGGGCCAGCTGGTAAAGCAAGCTTTTAAACAGATATGGACTCAAAACCACTACGGCTTTCAAACCATTTGTTTTACCTAAATACAAATATATTTAGCAGCCTTATTATACTTAAAAATACATTTGAAAACATATTCCATTTTGCAGTACAGGAAGAACACCTTGCCTTTCTCGTAACTGAATGCCATGTCATGTTCTGTTTTTTATGTCTGATGAAGATGTAAAGCAAAAGGTGTAATCTCAGAATCGCTCGTGGCTCAGGCCTGTACGGGATTAAAGCAGAACTTCACTCACCCTCTCTATGTTGCCATACAGACAAAAGATGTTAAAAACTCTGTCAGCATTGATCTTTAAGGGCTCCAGGCCGTACACCATGAGAACTGGGGAGTCAGCATGGGGGCCGTACTCGGGTGGCGGCGGACCGTGTCCCGCACCGTATCGCGGGCTGCCACGCCCCCGGCCCCCCATGCCCATCCCCATACGATGGGGGGGAGGGGGGCCGTACGTGTCATCGTTATAGCTGTGATAACCTCCTTGTGGACCTCCTGTAGAACAAGCAGAAGAGGCGACGGTGAGCTTTTAACAATTTTTGTTCCACACTTCATAGCAATCTCTCAGTGTGGCGTGTACCATAATCAGGTGGGTGGTCTCCTAGAAGAGCAGGCTGCCTCTGCCGCTTGTTGGGATTGGCATTGGGATCTGAAAAGGGTAAGAAAGAAAAGAAAGAGAAAAATTCCATCAAACAGCTCATGTGCTGCGTGCAGCACGTGTTTCACATGGCCTATCGCATGCTATGAGACAACTTTGTGAAGTGCATGCAACACAGGAACCTGCACTCTCTAATGCCGAGTGGAAAAGGCCGGCAGGCTTCATCTGCGCATTTATTCTCAACATAATGGAGATTTTTATGTATAAGTGGCTGTAGCCTTATCAAACCGAGTCCGTAATCAGTCATCCCAATATAAGCAAACACACCTTGTGATATGTTCCAATTGCCTTCACCATCTGCATCTGTACAAGTACACATACACATGTCAAATCCAAATAAAGAAAAAAAAATTAAATTGGTAACACTAAAACTACTAAATCATTTAAAGCAACGCAGACGTGTGAATGCAAAAGATCAGAAAGAGATCTTAGGGCTCAGTGCCGCAAACAGCTGCTGCCATTTTATTAGAAACTACAAGAACAGCTTTTACAACCAGGATTAGACAGAAGTAAAACATGAGAAAGCAAACAAAAAGCATTACAGTCTGAGTAGGAAGCATTAAACCCTGACATTTAGACGGGTTAACATTGGTAAACAAAAATAAAACCTAATATCCACAGTGATAAAAGCATCTTTAAAGATGCTTTACAGCAGATGTGTAGACTTGAGTCACAAGTTTGATCACTTCAGACCGGACTTGAGATAAAAACCCAGAAGACTTGGAACCCGACCTGCTCTTTGACAACAATGACTCGTAACTTAATTTGGACTTGACTCCTTTGGCCTGAAAAGTTTGTTGTAATGGGGCAAAACCAGGCCTGTTACAGTTTAATGGTCTGTTTAAATGAAATAAATTTGTTTCAAGAGGTTCTTGTGTATTTTACAAAGCATCACTTAAACATTTCCTGTATCAATTAACGTTGCCTTTATTTGTTGCCACTATAAAGTATAACAACTAGTAATTCCTAGATCTAACAGGGAAAAACTAAATATATATAATCACAAAGTGATCCAAAATAACTGAATTACAGAGTAAAACGTGGGCTAGAAACGTCAGTAGTCAACAACTTCTAACCTCATTCAAACTGACAAATGAGTCAAAGCTAATAAAGTGACTAATGTATGTTTAATGTTAGCTTAACTGCTAAGTTTGAGAGTTTTGTTTTTTAATTTAGTCATGAAGCCTGGAAAGTCACAGGTTCTGATTTGGATGTAAACCGATTACAGATTGGCTTTTAAATCAGATGGTTAGCAGTGCTACCCTCATATCACTACAGCTGCCAGTGTTTGCCTCATTCAGACAGGATGCCCTCTGCTAATGTTTTTATGTGTTCTGACAGTGCAGCATTGAGAACTGCTGTCTTAATGCCAAAGAGAGCCGTCTGCTCATTTCTCTGTGTACACGACAGATCTCAGAGCTTTGGACCTTAACCTAAACAGACAGGAGCATCTAAGCTGGCAGCAGCAGCAGCATGATCAACATAATACAGTAGTTGCATTTTAAACAGTTTCATAAATAATTCAGTTAGCTATTTCAATGACCTGATGTACTCGGGTAATATTGGAAAGGGCTGTTCCAATTGGTCAAACGGAGGAAAAAACGTGTTTGCTCATTTTTTCTCCAATTACTGGCTGTTTTGTTTGTTCCCATTAATATTAACGGTAAAAAGCACCATCAGCTCAGAGGTTTTGAACTTAAGTTCTTCTTGCTAGTTGTGTGAGCAGACTAACACTCATTTAAAAAAAATAAAAATAAATTTAAATTATTGATCATTATTCTGCAATTAAATAAATTTGGTCAAATGACTAGTTGGAGGCTTGAAATGGAAAGTCTAAGACTTTGTCTCAGCTCATGACTTTGGACCTCAAACTTACTGGTGATTTGCAATAAAATGACCCAGTCGTCCCAGCTCTGCTTTAGAGTGCATCAGCTATAGCCTGTTTTATAGGGTCACATCCTACAGTTTGGCAGATTAAAGAATCTCATCAGAACTGTGCTCTAAGTTTGTTTTGACTGGATAACTAAACTATGCTAGTATTTGAGATCTCAATCAGGGCTCACGGTGTTTGTCAGGAGCCAGATCTGAGAGCTGGAAAACTGATATAAGGACCACTAAGAGAAAAATGCATTCTATAAATAAACCCCAATGCTGGTAAAACTATCAGAACTATAACTTAAACTTTCAATGACATTCTCTCCATTTTTAGATGTAAGGGAATAGAAACTATAAGTGGAATAGCATATTTTATGGTTAAGCATGTTTTTTTTGATTCCCAGTTCTATAGAAGTGATTTGAATTTTTTTTTTTTGTTGTAAAACAATTTGATATGAAAGCTTATTTGGCCAATGATAAAAAAAAAAAAAATAGTAGCTCATCATCAAAACTGAAAAGCATAGATATACAGCCTCCGACGTATAACATGCACCATCTTGAATGTTGTGAACTCTAAGCTAACCCAAAATATAGCGGCAGTGTGTAGAAACACCAGACACAGCCTGGAGAAAATGGATTCTAGAACGTTTGCAGCAGGACCAGAGGAATGTTGCATCAATGAATTGAGGTTGTCGACATTTGTTCATCAAAACTTCTCAAGATCCCGCCAAAGCATCTCAGTTGGGTTTAAGCATGGACTTTGACTGGGCCACCATAAGACTTGAACTATTTTGTCATGGATCAACGACAATTTGCAAGACCCAGTGAGGAGCAGATGAAAACCTTTCATCCTTGATGGACTTCAAACCTTGTAAAAAAAAAAAAAAATGGCCTCAAAACCCCTCTCTGACCGACAGTCGCTTCTCCAGATCAACTGATGTCTTTGTGTTAACCAACCCATGTAGGCATTAAAAGGCCAAGCTTGCTGCTTCCCTTTATTTTCTGTAAAAGCAGTAAAAGTGTACTTGTTCCCTATTAGGAATTTAGAGCTGGTAATGATATCTTGGTGTGTTCTAGACATTTTAATAAGGTCCAGATTGTTATGTCTTAGAACTGACTTTTTACCTTGATTATGACGACGACATAATGTAGGACCAAAGTAGGGGCAAACACATCATGGTCAAGTTCAAATGACTGGTTACCAGCAGGTAAAGTCACACCAACAGACATGTAGAAATTGCTGAAAGCAATCTCCCGTTCATCACAAGCACTGTATTTTACATCATTTTAAAATGGTCCCCTGATTTCTGACACTACTTGTATTATTTTATTCTCTTTCAGCTTGTTTTACTATTGTTTGTGCAGTGATGCATAACAGGAGATTCATCTATGATGTGATTATGTGTCATAATAACAGCAAAGCTATTTTATTCCATTTAATTTGGAATGAATACAGATGCATCTAAAAAAGTACAGTATCATTAAAGAGTTTATTTATTTTGGTAATTAGATTCAAAGAGTGAAGATTCATTACACTTCCAGAGAAATATTCACTCACTGGCCACTGTATTACTAGTATCCTTGTTCCATTCACTTGTTTTGCAGCAGCTAAACTAGATATTGTTTTGAAACTGTAAATAGTTTAAATAATTCTGTAGTAGTTGATAGAGTTTGTAATAGTGCAGAAATATACAGCTTTATACTTCTAGTCTTTTT
This sequence comes from Fundulus heteroclitus, assembly GCF_011125445.2. NCBI lineage: Eukaryota > Metazoa > Chordata > Actinopteri > Cyprinodontiformes > Fundulidae > Fundulus > Fundulus heteroclitus. The sequence continues at coordinate 36,526,355 of NC_046371.1, forward strand.
TTTTTTTAATTAGGGAGAGAGAAATGTAATTAGTGAAGATGAGCCTTTTATCAAGTTTGAAATAAACCTTAACCTCACCCATAGACCTGTTAAATTGGTCGGCAACACAAAAAGCTGATCAGCCAATCACATTGCTGCAGCTTAACGCATTTAGGGCCTGAGATGTGGCGAAGAAGACTTGAAGTTGAAAGTGGGGAGCAGAATTGGTAAGAAAGGGGATTTGAGTGAAAGGTTGTTGTTGCCAGACTAAATCACAACCATCCCTCTTTACAGTTTACAGAGAATGGTCCAAAAAGATGATGGAAAGGCAGCAGGAGCTCAAATAACCACCATTACATACCACTCTAATGTCAACATGACCAAAATCTCAGAACTGTTCCAGAGACCTTGTTGAATCTAAGCTATTAAAAAAGGCATTTCTCAGCAAGATAGACCTACTGTATATTTCCGACTATAAGGTGCACTTAAAATCCTTAAATTTTCCCAAAAACTGATGGAAAGCCTTATAATCTGGCGCACCGTTTGTATGATTACCGTTGTGCTTCACTTTTCTATGCTCCACAGATTCTGTGTGGCTGCGGTCAGGTCGATCAGTCACAGGGATACCCGGTCATGGCAGGTATTGGTACATTTAGCTGTGTGGGCAGGTGCCAAACCCTGCTGGAAAATGAGCATCTAACATTAAAGCTCGTCTGCTACATCTCCTGCTAGATAGCTGCAGTGACTGTGGACGTCAGAACCAGATAACCCCAAATTATCACTGGAATCTTCTCACTGGACTTCACCCAACATGGATTCTGTGCCTCTACACCCTTCCTCCAGACTCTGGGACCTTTATTTCCAAATGAGATGAAACATAAACTTATGGACTTTTGACCACTGAGCAATAATCTAGTTCCTTTTTCTCTTTAGCACAGGTTAGGTGCTTCTGCTGCTGTCTCCTGTGACACAGATTGTAGCCCATGTCTTAGATAAATCTGTGTGTGGCTCTTAAACTAAGACTACAGCTGCAGTCCACACCTCCCCAAATTCCCAAAAGCCCTTTAACGGGCTTTGTTTCACAATCCTTGTTGCTTGTGCACCTTTTACTACCACACTTTCTCCTTCCACTAAATGTTACTAGAATATGCTTGGACAGAGCACGCTCAGCAGCCATCTTGTTTATCAAAGACCTCATGCTGCCTGTGGCTTGGCTTCACCTGTGGAGGCTGGACAACTACCAACTTGGCACCATCACCACCTTTCTGTATGAGAAATCTAACCTTTCTCTATAATATTTTATTGTAGTGAGTAGTATTCACATTTTTTGGAGATTTACATTAGCTGTAAGCCACAACAGACAGAATTAAACACTTGAAATAAATCCCTATGTAGGTAATGAATCTTTTGATTATTACTTTTGAATTAAATGCCAGAAATAAATGAATTTTTCCATATGGATACGACTTGAGTTAGCAAAACCTTTAAGAAATGACATAAGGTGTAAACATCTTAGTGGCAGTGCAAACCAACAGCAAACAAAGTTCTGCTTTATCTGTAACATCACGCCTTTAAATCAATAATCACGGCAGTAACTACAAAGCAGCTAATTATCTGCTGGTAGGTCCCAAGGTAAAACAAAATAGTTCATCTGTCAGAGATAAATCTATCAGTTGTTTTATCAAAGGAGAGCCATAATAAATACCAGATGGACAAATCTGACACATATCAGAGATCACAGAATGTAAAACTAAAGCCAGAAGCAGAATTCATGTATTGCATCAGAAACATTGGACAGTAAACATCAGATCAGTCATTCATTAAGTACTTACAGCACCACATAGGGAGCATAGGACACAGTGGGCAGGTAGGGGGCAGTCTTCAGCAAGGATGCTACCCTCCAACCTCTGACTCCAGCCTCAACTCAATCTTCCTCCTCAGTCTTTTGTTTCTTCTTTCCTTCCTTGCATCCTTCCTCCAGACCAAAAAGTGCATCCACAGGTCCAGTGTTGACTTTACAATCGGTGCTGCTGAGTATTCAAAGCTGCTATTAGAGGCCCGTTTCCATCTTACCGTGCTCTGATCACAAAGCAGGGCAAATGCACCATTTCAGAGTAGGTTGTCAGTCCACAGACACACTGAGCCAAACCTGCATCACATGGGAGGCGTTAGAGGCATCACTATGGGCCAGTGCAAAAAAAAGGAAAAAAAAGGGAAATTGTAAACGCAGAAACAACACAAGAACAGCACAGAGAGGAAGGAAAAAAGGGAATAAGGTACAGGGGAAAACAGAACACCAGGGTCCATAACTGTGGAAAGCTTTGGAAAAGGATCTGGAATCTGTTTGCCTCAGTGCTTGTATGCTTGACAGATGTCTGATGTTGTGTCTTCATGGGCCCCCCTGTGGTTATTTCTTCTCATGTACTTGCATGATGCTTTATTTGGTTTGAAAGCTGTCACCTCTTGCAAAGTGAAACATGTAGTACTTGATAATAAGTCATCTGGAATATCTGCATGAAGATGTGCTGTCGTGGCGGCTCAGCTGTATGTCGCCATGGATACTCGGCTTGATGTGCTGTCATGTGTTCAGCACAGGAAGGTAGAGACGAGGTGTAATGTCATTAGAGAGAAAAGCCTCTTTTTTTTTTTAAACTGCCCCCGTATGTGTAGCCATCTGTTCCCTGGCCGGACTGAGTGTGTCTGAAATCCTCTGTTGCTTCCTGTGCTTGTGTTTTGGCCAAAAAAAAAAAAAAAAAAAATCCACGAGTGTGACTCCTGCCCCCATCAATGTGTTGTGTCAGAGTGTCGACTCCTCAGGGCTCTGTAGATGAAATGTGCTGCCGAAGGTGCTTATCAATCTATCAGCGTCGGCCTGAGGTGGGTATGCGAGGTGTTTGTTTGGGGACCTTGGAGTATTCCTGCAGCTCTAAACTCAACATGTGGCTACTGTCCACCACCAAAAAATGCCATGACTTCCATGTCAGCTGGTGGAGATGTGGATGTTGATGAAGTTGGAATAAGGAAGCACTGAGTTGAGGTTGTGTTCCAGTATTTGATGCCCCACTGTGTCCCATGTGTGCCATAGAGCGTATTTACATGAGCTGTAGCTGCTGCTGCTGATATGTCGGAGCTGTGAAGGCCGCTGTGTCTGCTTACAGATTCATGGAAGCTTGTATGGGGTCAGAGCGTAAGGACACAAGGAGTACCTCTGGGTCATTAGGCAGCACAAAAACAGGACACAACAAGAAACTCCTGAATGAGCCTATTTCAGTCAAAGATGGAAACAGAATCATCTGTGTTTACATCTTTTTGCCTTTAAGAAGCCAAGTTAAAAAAGGCAAATATCCATTTGTTCAGGTGACTATACAGGATTAAATTACGCATTAATAATCATGCTGTAAGAACCAAGAACGGCGCTAGAATGAACCATCTAGCTTGATTATTTTAGCAACTTTTAGCCTATAAAGGTCTGTATTTTAAAGAAATTGCAGCAAAACACTTAAAAATTGCTTTTGTCAAAGTTCTAAAAAAAATGGCAACATATGTTATTAAAAAAAAGGACATTTTTGCAAAAAAAAAAAATCACCAAAAGCTAATATCCACCTTCTACAAACAGGCTTCTTCCTCCATGAGTTTGACTAATTTAGTGAAACTGTTTGGGGCTGAATGTCTGGTCTCAGATCCCTGGTCTGGTAAATGTAACCAATACGGTTTCAGTTATTTCTTATTTTCAACAGCATATTGAACCAATATTAGCAGTCTGATTTACATTCAGTGGTAAAAGTAAATCTGGATGAGTGGCAAACTCTCAGATCTCCTCTAAAGTGCAACTTAGCAATAGCTCTGTCCAGTCGTCTCACAAGGTAAATTAGTTTTGTTGTGATCACGTTTTATAAAATCTCCACTATGCTTGAAAGAAAGCCATCATGTGTGACACTGCATGGTGTTACCTGGGTTAAAGTAGGCCCGGATGTGAGATAGTGCAGCTGTGACATGCTCTACAGGGACTGTGAGCCTATGTGAAATCCCTACGTGTCTCCCTCTGGTTGTATACAGGGTGCTCCGTACCTTCACATGCATGGGCCTGGAAAACAGACTGCCCTCATGGCAGCTCCTCATGCCCTTACTTTGCACTTGCTGTGTAGTGAGGAAATACAGAAGTACTGACAGCGTCGCAGGAACACTGCCTTTGAGCACGGACTTGAATTGCTCAGTGAGCCATTCCTTTGTGGACAAAGGCAATACCCCCGCGAGGCAAAGAACCCCAGCTAGCCTATGTGGTGACATGAGAGAAAAAGAGGAAGATATAAAATAACGGAGGAGGATTGTTCTTGGGGAATATTCACATTACCTTGGCCACTTAAGTTTGGGTTGGTGTAGTCCCATGTATCCTGGTCGTTCTTGAAGACATTAAGGCGTGCAGGCTGTTGCAGAGGAAGGCGTTATAACAATGGAAATTAGCAGCTGGTTATGCACCACTTAGGGTGTCATATACATACCTTTGCATATTCAATTTTTAGAGTGCAACAGCCAGAATAGATGTCTGCTCCGTTTAAAGAGGCTTTAGCCCTCTGGGCACTCTGCACCGAATCAAATGTGGCGCCTTTACGTTAAGGTCCAACTACAGGTTCAAAATGATCCAACTATAGCACGTAATGCATCTGTGGAGGTTTAAAAAGAATGCTGCCAAATAAAAAAAGGGATTGCTTGGAAAGGATATTCAACCATAGCCTGAACGCCGTTCTTTCTGAAGATGACGATCCTCTGCACCGGCCCACAGTTGTTACAAATAGTGTAGAGGACATCCTGCAGGACAGAAAACACTTTTAACAAGTTCTCATGAGAAAACTCAGCCTTCCTATCATGGCATAGTAAACAACACAAAGACATTACATTAAGGTAAGAAATCACTGACACAGGGTTTCCCCACTGTTTTATAAGCGCCGCCAGGCTACGCGTCGTCTGTTTACATGAAATTTTCAATGTTTGAGAGCAACATAAAAGGTTCAGTGCAGTTCCTGTCTGGGAGAAAACTTCCTTAAGCTCAGGCGCTATTACTGCGTTATTACCCTGACACTACAGTACCCGGCTGCGTCACGCAACGCTCCTCATGCTTACACTAACCACACCCAATTTCTGGGGGAAACCCTGTTGACATGTAAATATGTGTTGGTATTCAATTAATAGATTAAGTACTGCAGATTTCATTTTGACCAATACATGACAGATGGAACATCTACTGCAGCTTTGAGAAAAAGATCAAATACACAATCTTTTTATTCCCATAATTCAATGAGATATATACATGACCCATTACAGCCAAAATAATTAATAATAATTCGTCTATATCAAAGCGAGGAACTTTACACTTAAGCCTCGTTGTGGCAGATTTTCTTCATTTGATCAACATGTTTCTTGTGACTGAAGGTAATACACCAAGTAGACGTTCACCCATCCCAATAATGGAAACCAGCTGTTCCATCACTTCCATGGCCTCGGGTGTCTAAAATCAAGCACCAGGCCTACAGACTGATTCTACAGACATTTGTGAAAGAACAGGTGACGCTCAGGAGCTCAGTGGATTCCAGCATGGTTCTGGAATAGGATGCTATCTGAGCAACAAGTTCAGTGATGACATTTCCTCACTACTAAATATTCCTGTCAGCAGTCATGATATAATAATAAAGTGGAAGGGATTAGGGACGAGACCAACTCAGCCAGGAACTGGTAGAGTTCATAAATCGACTGTCCTGATGGGCAGAGTGGGTAGGAGTCACCAAGTTTCTCCAGTCAATCACTACAGCCTTCCAGACTCCGCGTGGCCTTCAGATTGGCCCAGGAACAGTTCACAGGATGGGTTTCCATGGCCGAGCAGCTGCAGCTGTCTGACCTCAACATGATGGAACACCTTCAGGATGAATTAGAGCGGAGACTGAGAGCCAGGCCTTCTTGTCCAACATCAGTGTCTGACCTCAGAAATGCACTTCTGGAGGAATGGTCAAAAATTCCCAGATGTGGACAGCCTTCCCAGAAGAGTTGAAGCTGTTCTAGCTGTAAACGGTGGACCAATGTCAGATTGAACCCTGTAGATTATTGGATGTCACTACAGTTCATATGAGAATCAAGGCAGGTGCATGTTGAGTGGTCCAGCCCGAGTCCTTACTTAGATCTTGAATCTGGATTGATTCAAGATGGCAAAGAGACGATCAATCTTGAAAAGCTGGAGCTTAGTTCCAGAGGTAAACCATTAACGAGGCTGCTCAGCCATTCTAACAAGGGGTTGCCTACTAGAATAATGACAAAGATGTTTTCATTGATCATTGAGATGGATATGATTGTTGATGGTTATCTTTTGAGCTCTACCCGCCTCATTTCCCATCTGGAACTAACGTCTTGGGTAAAACATTACCAGAGGATGGACAAATCTGGTCTCAGGCATAGGCAGCTGTTTTGCCATTTCATTTCCAGCACAGTTGTTTTTTTCTTCAATCCCTGGACATCAGATTAAACATTTAGTAGAACAATGTGGAGTAAAGGTATGTTCACACCGAACGCGAACAAGGTGAATGTTTTGCATTGGTTGTCAGCCGTTGGTTGCTCCACATTTCTCCTCTCTCTCTTTCATGCCGACAAAGCAGCCAATTTTCCCCTAGCTCACTTCACGGCGTCATCAGAAAGGCTAGCTGGTTCCTCCTGCCTGCTCAGCTCACCGCAGCAGAGAGCGAGCCACGGTGCTGTATGCAATGTGGAAAGCTGGACCACAGCATCGCCATCACTAGGTCCAACAGATCCTACAGAGACACACTCGGTTCGGCGTGTACCACCACTTGGAGCCGTGTGGATAAGTTGCTTCCAGCGGTACGTCCGTCTGTCAGGACCCAGTATGAGGAGCTGCTGCCCTGCGTGGGGGACAGCTCACCCTCCAGGATGAAGTAAAATCATCATTGCTCAATGGAAATCTAGCCTAATTTCACTGTCTAAATATGTAACGCACAAAAAATATTTTGGTGCTGAAATAAATGGACCAGGAGAACTCGTAACGCGACACGAATCAACAGAAAAGTTCCGATTGTTGAACATTTTAAAAATCAAAACGAACTTCATGTCAGAAAATGTGCTTCGGGTCAGTTTTAGGGAAAAATCTGACCTCAGAAATCTTAAATTCTCACCAAGAGCGATGGTGTAGCATCCAGTTGTAGCTGTGGCTTAACATTGAAACATGGCCGCTTGACATGGCACTGCAAGGAATCCTGATTTCTTTTTCACAATAAAAATTATATAGAAGAGCTCATTTAGTCAGTAGACCAATAGAATAAATATATTTTTACGATCCCTGTTTAATCATGAACAACATGAGACAGTGTTTGGGACTGAGTGAATATGATAACCGTCTTTTAGGTCAAATTTGATGTAGGCAGTGTGGATTCAGGCAACTTATACAAGTTCATGATTTTTTTCAGAATGTTCCTTTGTAGCTCCAAACATATTTAGTGTTTTAATCAATTTCTTCTCTGGTCAAAAAATACTCTTTCCAACAGCCGGGATCACAAGTACATGAACAACTATGCAAATTATGTGATGATGTCATCTAGCGACTTTCCTTGCTGAGGAGCTGGCGACAGTGCTTGGCGCACACCAGCAGATGGATGATAGTGATCTGCGGCCAAATTACCGTGGTGATGGGATAGATGGGGTTTAAGATGGTGAGAAGCAGCACGTTGTTGACGCTCCTCGTGTCATCAGAGTCTCCTGGCCGAGAGATCTTCTGACTGGTGGAGTAGTTGATGAAGGCAGGGTGACCTGCGATATAAACCTGGTTTTCAGCTGCATACGTGACAGCGTTGCAGGAGCCATTCATATCCTCGTACTCCACCAGAGCCTGCCGCTTCTTGGGCATCATGACAACATAGCTGAAAGGAAATGAGAAGGCTCTTAACATTTCTACAGGAATATTCTTTCATCTACATGTTTGCTGCTGTGTTAGAGCTTCAAACATCAGATGAACAATGTCTCCATCCTTCTTTGTTAAGCCAGTCTTAAATCTAAAGGCTCTGGATGTTTCAACATAAAACACTGTCCTGACCAAGCTCAACATTTATTCCATTTACTCAACATTATTTTACTCTATCCTATTTTTATTGCGTGTTTCATACATTTTGAAGAGTTTTTACTTTAAGAAGTTCAGTTCTAAAGTATTAACTATTTTTGCTTAAGACTTAAATCAGGAATAAATGAATTAGAGCTATTGAATCACAATCCTCATCACCATATCAGTGTGGGGCTGCTTGTATGCAATATTTTGAAAGATATAAAAAAAAAAAAAAAAAGTGGTAACCATACAATACATACAGATGAAGAGTCCACCCTACTAATAAAATATAACTACCCTTAATGCTCTCTCCTGATGTATATCTACAATGACTAGTGGGAGGAAAATGAGGGGAATAGATATTTTCAGCCACAGAATATTTTTCTGACATTGTGCCGTCCTAAAATGAATCAACTACTACTGATTATATGAGAGCAGATTATACTGAGTAAATTTCTAGTTTAATTTAACATTTAAAAAGCTAACATCCAGTCAATTAATACCGTACTGTGTTACTGCTTAACTAGATCAGGTTAATCCATGATTTGCCACTAGTCTTTTTAAACTGCGCTGATATAAATCACTAAAATAAAATATGTCTTCCCAGTAAGTTATCACAAAACTAAAATTACTCTACTAGAAAAAATACTTGATACCATTTTTAACACCACAGCAAAAATGAAGCCACAGGGTTATTTCTGGTTAAGTGCAAAAAAATCTGATTAATTACAATATGAAAACCTAACCTTAACTTCCATTATCAGGCCAAAACTAATCTGTAAACCCATCTTTTGCATTTTACTAGACTCCTTGAAGGTTTTGGCAAAATAATAAACACCCTCTAAACGTTGAGGACAACGTGGGTCTGAATTGTACTTTCATCACCAACAACGGTTAACCATTTTTACCGGTGTTTTTTAGCAAAAAGGTAAGGCGTTAGTAATGTAACAACCACCAGCCGGCTGGCAATTTTGTCAGAGCTAAAAGGCTGGTTTGGTTTATGGCTTCACTATTTATTAATCAGCTGACGGCTCAGTTGGCTAGCACTTTCCAGTTGTTACAACATATAGTTTCTGTTTCCTAAGCCTGGAAGCAATAAACCCTCTGTGGCTCTAGTTAACTATTTAGCCTTGTTAGCTTTTACCTGATTGTCCCAAACTCCTGTAGGGCCTCCACCAGGTCAGCCTCCATGACACCATCCACCAATCCCCTAATGTGCACCACAGGAGACGGCAGTGGTTTATGGGGGTCATCGTAACTTTCCTAGGAAAAAAAGAAAGGAAAATAATACTGATGACGAAGAACATTTGTTGAATACAAGAAACAGGATTCTGTGCAAGACAACAAATAATCTCTTTGTCTGAAGCTTTATTTTAAGAATTACATGCAAACCTGAAAGGAAAAGGGACAGACCCAAAATACCAACCACACAAACTACATTAAGTGAGTTTATGAAGACATGAAATGGAGAAAAAACTATGCATAAAAATGTTAAATTTCACCAATTAAAAGAAAATTGATAATGCATGTTAATTAAGGAGCACTGGGTGAAACAACTTTTATTTAGAGAATTATGGTATGTCATTTGCATTCCACCAGACCAAAATAAACGACAAATCTGCTCTGTGAGGATTTCAGAAAAGGTTATTTATTTTGACATCCCTTTAATCCTGTAGGATGTATGCAAAGGAAAGCTGTGGAGATCTTCTACTTGGCCTCGGGGGTGGTGTAAGCGCCAGGAGCGTTGTGTGATGAAGCTGGGTACATGAAGCCAAAACTGGGCAATAAATCGATTAATTAACAATGTTTTAAGACTTAATTTTTGGAAAATCTGGATTTTATTTTGCCAATACACTCATTCGGCTTTCATGAAGAGAATAGCATGCAGAATATATGTTGGGGCAAATATATTGTCTAAATATTGTAAAGAGGAAACTTTTTTTACCGTAATACGAGGCACTTTAATTTACTTGTTTACTTTTTTTAAGTAACTTTGAAGTTACACAAGTGAAATGAAGTTACTGTTCTTAGTTCATTGTATAAAACCACTAGCAACAAACATTTTGTTATATTTTTATTGTTTATAACAGTAGTGCCGCCATCTTGCTTTACAAGCAGGTTTCACAGCTTGTATTTAGTTGCACTTTGAATTCACATCAAATCCCAGATGAAATGCTTAACATAAAAACAGGTTTTTAAAATATTTCCTTTCGCTTCTTTTTGAGAAAAGGGAGGGGATAAAAACCGATTAATGGATTTCTAAAGTAGTCTTTTTTGTCTCTGAAACTGTTGCACTAAAATAATTCCCTGAATTTGATTCACACACAGCTTCAATTACTTATTCACCTCGTTCACTTTGTGTGCCTCTAATAAAAAAGCTTTTTGGTGCAGTCTGGTTTATGTAGTGTGGATTCAGGCAACATATTAAAATTCATAAATCATCTTATAAAATGTATATAATATAATCTTTAGTTTAAGACTCATTTAATCACTATTTTAATAACTTTTTGTCATGGAAAAAGCTCTCCAATTGCCTGGGTCCCAAATGTATGAAGAAATATGCAAATTAGACGATGATGTCATAGTTCATTTATTGTTACCGAGGTGAACTGCTCAATATATCATGATATTTATGGTTAAGTGGTGAACTCCAACCACACCTCTCATCTTAATGTGGGCTTATTTTTCTGGGGACGGCTTTATCTATGCTTTGAGCCGGCTTGCAGCCACAGTAACAGTGCCGATGTCATCTGTGAGAGATATTCTCTACAATGGATATCTGGTTAATCATAAACAGTAAGTCAGTCAGAGATGGCTTGGTGTGTCTCGTTCCCCAGACTTTTAATTGTTTGATTGTAGGCGAAGGCAGACCTGTGGAGCAGGCTGCTGGGGGACCATGTGGCAGCATGGCTGCTACTCAGCATCAATGGCTGACAAGTGCTTTGGCCAATGCACCCCACACCTGAAGGGGTGGACCCACGACAACAACAGTATAGCTGGAATTACTCAGACCGAACGGTTGAATCTTTTCCCCTATTCTTTATTTCATTTGATTCTTTTCTTCTCAGTGAACAGTGCTTGAACACCAGTCAGGTAAAAACGTTAGAAAAACGAATATTACAATTAATACACGCCCAACATTTACAACCTTAATACCATAAACAACAATTAAACCAATCTAATTCCCATGTCCATTAGCAGAACTTTATAATAGTTACTTGTACTTTTATGTACCAACTAACCTAAAATCCCACTGGCCCATTCACCATCACACTGCACTATGGCCAACATAAACTCACATCACACATATCCCCAGGCTTATTGTTTACAATGTGAAATGCATCTTTGTTTTAACTCACTGCAGCCACCTTCACAATCCAGGTGCACAAACCATGTAAGCAGGATCCCACACACAGCAACCATCACACATTAAGCACTGCAACAGCAGCAGGAATCTTAAATAACACTTCTTTTCTAACCGGCTGCCCCTTCAGTGTTTGTCAGAGGGTCCCTGCTTCTCTGCAGTCAGTTTGCGCTTTGCAGTGTGTCTCTCACACATACTGTACCTGCTGATGAGCACAGCTGCTCTCCCAGGTGTCATTTATGCCCTAATCACTGTCTTTCAGGCAAAGTGCTGGCAGGTCAGCACAACAATGGCCCCATCAGACCGAGTTCCCATGACATTACAAGTTGTTTTATTGTTCTTTATGGTTAAATCATTTAGTTTGACTAATTATTCTTGAGAGCTTCCCTAAAGTTGTGTTCTTTCTAGAAATGAAACAAATCTAAAAGTACAACAGCAACAAGAGAACAGGAAGGCAGCATGTGTTGACAATTATTGAAAGATTTGATCAGTATTATCATTAAAAATGTATAAGTATAATTTGGAATAACGTTCTAAATTCGGATTGACTTTCCAAGGAATTGAGGGGGGGGGGGGGGCATTTTATTTTATAAAAATATAGCTTAATATGCAATATTTTCCATTTAGAAGTTAAATTCTTTCGCAACAAACTGGGTTTCTTTTGCGTTTGATATGAAGCTGAATTAAAAGTTTAACATTATTATTAATGTTAACACTTGTTAGCAACAAGTTATTTCACTACATATCTGGAATAGAGCAGATGTTCCCATCTCTGCGGGAAAACGTTTCCCCCTGAAGCTTGGTAAGAGGTCCTAATTTTCCTACAAATGTTATCATCTCATAAGCTTTAATATTTTTTTAAGCAGCACTGGCGTTTGTCATTTGTCTAACGAGGATTAATAAGATAATACTTGCTATTATTTTGCCAAAAGCAGCTGAGCTCGTATAAAGAAGATCAGGCTGGGGCGACAAACAAACAGACCCGTTTGTTTTGGGACATCCACTGAAGTAGCTAGCTTGGCTAACGCCTGCTAGCATCCTCGTTTTAGCTAGCGTCTGTTCTATACATTTTTAACAATAATTTATTTTCTACGGCACAACACAACTAAGATAGTTCAACACACTGACGCTTTCGCTTCAAGACCAAAAGCAAAAACCCACCGTTGTCATTCCGCCTTCTTCGGTTTTCTGTCTTTTTGTCGCTCTGCCGCCTTCGCCGTAGTATCGGGATGCAGCAGCAGCCATGTTGTCCGGTTCACTTTACCGGGCTGGTGCTGCATTTCAGTGGCGTTGGGAAAATAGATGCTCCATTAAAAAAATGGTTTTATTCTCCAACAACAATTAACCTTAAAATATTTTTATTATGTCATCTATTTTGTGTAGTTTTCAAACTGTACCAAACAATTTTTGTATTCAGTTTAACCGCATTTCAAGTTATCATGACACTTCTGAAAGGTGCAGGTTTAAAAAGGTAGTCGGTGATCTGTGAACGCAGCAGACCCACGCCGCATCCAACGCCGCGTTGCCATTGGCTACCGTTCTCTGTCAATCAGTGACCCAGAAGCCAGCAGGTTCCACAGATGTCCCCTTCAGATTCACTGGCAGGTGCAGCGAAGTCCTTCTTTGATATATTTTAATTTGACTGTTGCAATCAGCTGGGCAAACTGTAAAAAATGCAACTTTTAAATAACCGACAGTGTTGCGAAAGCTACTATACAATAATTAGGACCATACTGGTCTGTCTGTCTGAATGTGGCTGTATGACAGGATTGTAATGAGTTGCAGGGTTATAAAATACATTTGGTGTACCGCGAAATGTGTTATTTTGTTCTGTATAACTAAAACTGACTTGAAAACAGAAACTGTGCATCTGTTAGACAATCTTTAAATTCCAACACATTCTCAGTTCACAAGTGACTACTGTTACACAAACTATTAATGCAAATCCTTTCCATCAGGCTTTCACAACACGTTTTAGGTTCACTTTTCTGTTTGCGCACTCGTCCATAAAAAATCCTTTTGCTCTTGTTTTTAAGCTTACACTGGTTTTGACAGTGTGGATTTTTAATGTGGAGTAGAGCAATTGAAAGCTCTGCTGCATGACAGCAAGAAGATCCTTCGTTCAAATTCAGTTTGCGCGTTCTTCCCTTGGGTGTTTGATTTTCCCTATGTTCTCTCCAAAGTCCAAAATCCTGCATGTCTTCTCTAAAATGCCCAAAATTGTGTGAGCACGCATGGCTGTGTGTTTCTGTCACCCTGTTGACTGGTTGAGAAAGGCGTGCATAGGAAATGGACAGATGGATGAATTGTTAATGATTTTAAGAGTTTTTAACAAAGTTTTTACACTTTTGTTTTCAACACACAAGTATCAAATTAATTCCATAAAGAGCTAAATACTAATGTGACTGCTGTGGATTCAATGGAGACACCGTTGTTTAAAAGATCTGTGTACTTATGACAATTGACAAATTATAATACAATTCTCTCTTTGTCGTCTTAAATATAAGCTTAGTAAAATAGACAGACATAATAATTCAACCTTTATAGATACACAGACAAGACTTCGGGGAAAAGTGACGTTTTGAAGACGATTTCATCCTAAAATGGCAGATACTTTGAACAGTGTGGGAAATTGTCATTTCCTCTCATCATATCGCAAGTCTGCTCAATTACAAATAAATAAAAAGTCTACCACGTTTATGGCAGTTTCGTTTATTGGAGAGATACAGGGTTTTAACCAAAAATCCAGAACAATCACAGAAAAATACAGAAAATGACTTCCATGTCGTAGAGTGAAAGAAGTATTCCAAACCCTACCAACAAGCAAAGATCCTGGTTCCCACAGATCATTTTGAATTAGTCAATCAATCTGTAACACTTGGTCCCGTCGCAGAATGTTCATGACCCCCCACAGAAAAAAAAAAAAAAAACTGGAAAGGGACATAAGAGCAGCAGCAAGAAGACTGGTAACAAAGTCACATTGCAGTTATTCAGAAATGGACGCAATATGAAAAGACCAGTCTCTGTTGGTCCAGATTTCTTTGTGAGACCTTGTGTCATGAGGTGAGGATTATCATGAGCTCGATTCACAGCTCCACATAGAGCTTGACCCGATGGCAGCTGAGGCCGCAGCCACCAACAGCCTTTCTGGTAACACACTACGCCATAAAGGATTAAAACCTTACAGTCTCCTTCTACAAAGGCACATGTGAAGACTTGTTTTAAGGTTCCCATGAAATATAAATTGGTGGAGTTCAAAGTCAGCCAGTGAGAGACGGCGTCCTTTCACTTTCAAGATGTCGCTCTCTGACTGAACTCACCTGCATTAAATGAGTGTTTCATTAGCAGGGCCGGGTCTCTGAGGCCTGGGGGGCATGTTGAGGAGGTCATTGTGCCACATGGATCTGCCGTGCTGAAGCACGTGTCTGAGCATAATGCAACAAACATCATACCCACTGCAAAGACAGGGAGATGGTATGCTTTTGGCTGTTTTTCTGATAGAGGTTGCAGCCCAAAAGCTGTCAGGATAAGCAGTTTCTTTGGAGAACATTCATTTAAATCCCCTGAATATGTGTGCCAATCTGGTGACCAGCTCCAAATAACAGCTTGTTGCTGTGGTTGCCAACAAAGGTTTCTCCACCAAGTTGTAAGTCATGCTTTGCTTTGAAAGCAAATACTTATTTCAATCAAGGAAAAGCAAATCATCTCTAATTTTCACACACTCTGGATTTTTGATTCATAAGCTGTCTCTCCATTCAAACCACCAAAACAATTAAGGACTGCTCATTTCTTTTTAAGTGATCAGGCAAACCAAACCCAAAGGGAATCAATTACTTCCTTCATTGTACTCCAAGGAAACTTCTATGATTATCATATCTTACATTTCAGTATTAAATCTATGTGGTGCATTTAAAATCTTGTCTATTGTTATTACTTATCTATTTGATCATGTGACCAAATTCAGTAGCTGCAGTGCATTTTAATAGGTCACATACAATGTTTTGTTGTATGTGAAGGATTGTATGTTTTTTGGGTATAATAATACAAATTATACCCAAAATCAGATTACTTGTCAAAACTAGAGACTGAAAGTGAAACCTGATTCCATATTTTACACTAGGCCAGTGCAGCTGGAAGCTCTGTTGCCTTGCAGCAAGAAGGGCCTGGGGTCTTTCTGCATTGAGATTGCAGTTCTCCTTCTACGTGTGTGATTTCTCTCTGGGTACTCAGGCTTCCTCCCACAGTCCAAAAAAAAAAAAACATGACTGTTAGGTTAATTGGTCTCTCCAAGTTGCCCTTAGGAATGAGTGAGTGTACATGATTGTTTGTCTTGGGTGGGTTTGCATCTTGCCCTGTGATCAGCCCTGCCAGGATAAATGGGTATAGACCATGAATGTTTAACACAAGAGTGAGTCTAGTAAACACTGGTTTCTGATTGGCTGGCAGTATCCTATCAATTTTGATAAGGTTGGTGCTCACTGAAAGCAAACTCACTTTTACATAAACGTTTACATTGCTCATGTGAATAAAAACAGTTATAAGTGATTATTGTTTTAAACTACTAAACCCTATGCCTCGGACTGGCCCTGGCTTTGTAAGTGTGAGAAAAATAACAATCTCAAACTTTAAATCAAAGATATAAACCATCAGAAACAATCCTAACTGAAGACATACAACTTTCTTTTATTGATCAGAAATATTTGTTTGTCTGAACCTTTTATCTATCATTCAGTTAACTACAGTTGTATCAATTAAAAAACAAATGAATTTGTATTGTGACAAAGACTGACTATTGACTAGAACAGTCCAACAGTGGATGTTACATATACACATTGTGTATACATTTTTATGAAGCATGGCAGCAGGAGTCAAATAGTGAGGTGGACGGATTCCTACTAGTAGTTACTGTCCGAGTGACTGTCCTGGTCCCGTGTCTGTAATTGTGCAAGTCATGACTCCCTTAGAATCCTTGTATATGGCAATAGGCCTCCAGGCTGGAGAAGAGAACATACAGGAACCAAAGTCCAAAGAAGAGCAGTGAAGTGAGGACTTTGGGAATCCGTGGGCCCCCGAGTTCACCTCCTATGGATGGCCTTCTGCGCAGCATCAGTACTCCCATACTAAAGAATGCAAAAATGGTGAAGAGTGTGACCGAGAAGGCCAAGGAACCAGGATCAACACGGAAGACCTTCCCTTTCACCTCCCAGTACACTGCAGCCACGGACCAGGCCAAGCCTATGCCCAAAAATACATTCACTGCGTTACTTCCCGTCACATTTCCCACACACGCATCTGCATACTGATCCTGAGTGGCAGCCACTTTACTGGCAAAGGTGTCTAAAAAAGGAAAAAGAGAGAGAGGCATTCATTAAATCAGTTAATTCTTGTTGTGTGTGTGGAACATGAGAACAGACATAAACAGATAGTCCAGAATTTTAGAATGAGAGTCTTTTAAGATAATACAAATAGTTAATATACAAATATATGTGTACACATACCTGGCAACAACAGCTAATTGTGGTTCTGATTCTGATTCCTGCAATACTAATTGTGTCTAATTTTCGCATACATCCAGACTAAAGCTAACATCTAGTCACAGATGGGTCACATTTAAAGCAGATTTCTACTGTTCTGAAACAACACCAACTAAAATTATAATTGATTTTCATGTTAGGGCTATTTTATGAACCTTTATCAGGTGGTTATTTATAAAGAATGGATTCAATGGATCATCATTGATCTTCCTGTGTAGTACCCAGATGATGGAAACAAAGCATTTATCTCTTGATATCCAGTTAGCATTTCTTTGGAGCTGGGATACACTTAAACAGTCTCTAAATTTTCCAATGATTTAAAGGCAAAAACTGGTGTCAATCTGAAGTGTTGCTTTATTTTTTTAAGTCTAATTTTGCTTCTCTGATGTCTGTTAGAAGTCTAAGCCTGTTTGCGCTGAGAATGATGAGCATAAAAAAAAAAAAGAGAGAACGATGAGCATAAATGAGCTGGACCTCTCAATGACTAACACAACGCCTATCCTTGATGAGCTACAAGACACAGTGGCTTTTTTTTTTTTACAAATACAAATTTAAGTACGATCTGCATCTACTTCAAAAATATTCTGTCATATCTCTGTTACCAGCAGCCCAGTCACAGTGGTTGTAGCTCTGGTTAGAAATTACAATTCAGGCTGAACAACTTTCATTTCTATTTTATGAAAAATGAAAAATCGTCACGAAAACATCTTGTTGTAAGTGCACAACCTGTCCTCTAGCTTGAATGTTTAATGAGACTTTAAATAATAAAAAAGCTCCATGTTCCCATCTGCTAGCTAGTGCAGTGTAAATATGTTGTCATATGTTCCGCTATCCGTAAAATGTGTAGCTCTCAAACAAAATATGTGGTGGAGTTTCTTGCATATTAATATTATGACCACAATATCACAACTTAAATAGGGATGAAATCAGTTGTCATTCAGACTGAAGCAAATGAAGCTGACTGCTAGACTGTCTTGGTTGACTGGCTGGTGGCCAGGCTAAACCTGCCTGGTGGTGCACAACCTCTTATCCCTGTTTGCTAATTATTAGGAAAGTAAATAACCACTATCCACTGACAGTGGTTTAAAGGCTCATAAAACAGCATTCAAATTAACCTCTAAAACAATTTGGGACTAAAGATTTTTCACAGCTGTAAATGTTTCCTCTGTACTAGGCATTAGTTTTAGCCTGCTGGCAAAACTAGTCTGGATTTAGACTAAATGAACATACCAAGAGAGTTATCAACTGCAGGCAAGATAATAACAGCTTATGACCTTTTAAAATAACCTCTCTTCAGCAATTCTGAACTGTAAGGCTAAGTAAGGGTTGCCAGAATAAGAATGTATGTACCAGGAAGTGAAGTCCCCAGGGCCACAAAGACCACCGCAGTCACAGAGTCTTTGAGGCCAACAGTGCAGCCAAAATGGGAAGCAAGGTCTCCAATGATAGCAGTTAAGATACCGATGACAGAGATGGACACGATGAAGCATGCCCAGCCATTCCAGTACTCAGTGGGCGGGACAAAAGCAAATAAAAGTTTCCAGAAAATGCAAACCATGTGCATAAAATAGTCGCAGCAGTTGGGCATCCTTTGCTCCTGTCCCTCCTCCTCATCGTCACCTGTTTAAAGGACACACAACGGCAAATCAATCTCTGGAGCTGGGAGCTAGAAAACAAGAAAATGGACCCTTAAAACAGCAAAAATACATTATCAGTTGAGAAGTAGCGATTTATTTGAATTGTTTACCTGTCACATTTAGCTAAATGACCAAAGAACAAAAGATAAATTGGACCTTTAAGGGCAGAGAATGTTGTTCTCTTTGTTAATTTCCAAGTTTCTACAACTACTAAATGTGATGTAAAAAAAATGGAATCAAGGGTCAATCAGTTCAAATCTTTCCTCATACATTTATCCTGTAAAATTCCTCCTTTAAAAATAACCCTCTTTTAGAAGCGATAAAGGAAAGAGCACAACCTTAAACAAATAGTTTTGTTGATGCCTCGTTTGGTTCAGTTTTCCACATCTTGACTCAACAATATTCTCTCACTCTTCCAAAAGTGAGAGAATATTTTTTCCATACTGAGGACAGCCCTTGTCCACAGCCTTCTTAGGGTGACATCATGGACTGTCAACTTGAATTTTGCTCTCATGATGGCATTCTCTTATTTTTTAATTTTTTTAATATGTATGCTTGGATTCATAGGAATGTCAAAAATGAAAATCCCTTTTCATTTTAAGCTTTTTTGCAAATAGCTGGTATCTGGAACTGTTCTTAATGTTGTCCACCTTGACAAAAATCCCAGTTCCATGTGAGGAAAAGTAACCACAGAGCAAAATGCTGCTGCCACTGTGGGTACCGAGCACTTCCAGTGATGTGTGAGGTCCTTTTTGTCCAAACATACCAATCAGAAATACGATCCAACCAGAAAATATTCTTCAGCTTGTTTTGTCCACTGTTTGTAATGTCCTATTATGTCTCTAATTAGTGCAGACTGCCCTTACTTTGTTCTTGTATCTTGTTACTGAACAACCTTCATGAGGGGATATTCCCTATTTTCTGCCAGGATACTGATTTTAACATTTAGACAGGAAAAAAACAACTGTTTCACTGAAAATAGAATTCAAATCACTTCTGCTAATTTCTACTCTTATTGTATTTAGCACAACAACTGTAACATGATCATTTTACAAAAACATTGTTTTGAGTATAAAGGTTACAACCCCCCCTCCCAAAACAAGAACATTTAACATTCAAGCATACACTGACCTGCACTGACTGTGACTGCTTCGATGAACTGCTCCTTCCATGAGTGAGTGCCGATCACTCCTGCTAGATTCGTGTCTCTGAGGAGTTGGTCTACAGTGTGCTATTGCAATAAATGAAACACGTTAGGGAGAAATACTCAGAACTCACATACAGGTCACTGCAACACTTGAGCTTCCATTGCATCCTTTTGGGGTCTGACCAGGTTAAGCCAGTGATTAAATGGTAAAGAATATAAATGAAATACCAAACATGATAAAATCTGCTCTATTTCATGCACTATTGTACATGCAGCACACACTAAGACACACAGAGAGGAACTGTGCTGTATATACAGTCACAATGCAAGAGAACAACTGAAGCATAATACAGGTGCCTTCCAAAAGTATTATCTGAAACTTGTAACATTTTGTCAAGCACTAACATGCAGTTCAATGCATTTCATATGGATTTTGTGTGACAAACTTAACACAAAACAGTATTATGTTGTGAAGCAAAAGAAAATTGTTTCATGGATTTTTAACTTTAACAAATGAAAATCTGAAAAGTGTGGCATGCATTTATATTAGGCCTCTATGATACAGCACTATGTAGACGCAAGTATTTTTCAGGTATGTCTCCACCAGCTCTAAACTTCTAGGGACTGGCTTTTTTTTTAGCTCAGTCTGACTGAATGAAGAGCACCTATAAACATGGCTGGTAGAGAATGCCAGCAGATTCCCAGTGGGATTTAGGTCTGGACTTTGACTGAGCCACTTTAAATAAAATGTA
Organism: Fundulus heteroclitus; assembly: GCF_011125445.2. Classification (NCBI taxonomy): domain Eukaryota; kingdom Metazoa; phylum Chordata; class Actinopteri; order Cyprinodontiformes; family Fundulidae; genus Fundulus; species Fundulus heteroclitus. The sequence goes on from NC_046371.1 coordinate 36,546,857, forward strand.
AACTGTGATCTAAACCATTCTGTTTGTGGGTTTAGGACTGCTGTCCTGCTGGAAGGTCTAGAGTCTTAAGCAAAATGTTGCTTCCCTGTCCATGTGGAAGAAGAACATAGATAAGATTTCTTCATTGTCATCGCATGCACAGACCATACATTACGAGATTCTGGTTCCGAGCCACAAATATAAAGAGACAACTAACCTGAAAGGTACCCAGAGTGTATACATAAACACTCAAAAACCATGCGAGTGCAGGGGAACACTGCAGTAGCAGTAATGATTGCTTCATAGGCTAGAGAATAAATTACTCTAACTTGTAATCATATAAAAGGAATACTTATGCAAGGCACTCTAGATGCACGCTTGGATTTATTGATATGATCAATAAATCCATATGATCAAACTCATTGATATGAGTTACAAAAGAGTCCAATTAGATGTCACACAAAGTATGTTGGTAGAAACTGTACCTGGTCTATGACTCCATTGGGAGTCTGATGCATTTAGAGGGGATCGTATGGTTAATGAAACAATACACGCTGCACTCTGAAACATTTGGCTGTAATAGGTCTTCTTTTAGTGAGCATGTTGCACTAAATCGAAGTACTGATTAACTATTGACCCAAAACATAAATAAGATAACCGACTCTCACATTACTATTCATAACTTAGTAGAAAACCAAATAGGCAGTTTACCTCTAAAGCAGAATAACTTTTTTCATGAGGCACACACCTTAAAATCGCAGGCCTCTTTTATGATGATTTCTAGTCTGCTATGCTCTCCTAGAATAGGTTTGCCCATCTCAGAGATCCTCCTGGCCTCCTCCTCCTCAGGGGTCGGATTACCTGTTACAGGGCGCAAACGGCAATTAATCGTGGCTTTATCATTTCTGAAAACAAACACACTCCTCATACTGAAGCCTAAGAAACACAAACAAACCAACCTCACATATTTACACACACAAATGAGATGTTCAAGGGTGCCTTTGTAGCATTAAAGTAGACAGTACAATAGGACTGGTAAAAAGAAAATATCATAAAATCAGGTGCTTTTGTGATGGTGAAGTCCAAGCTGCTCACAGTCACAGACAAAGAAAAGCATCTCAAACCTTTAACCCAGTAAAATTATCGAGGCACGTTCTCCGCTTTAATTTGAGTAACTCAGTTAGTCCGAACCTTCACACTATTAAAGCGTATAGCAGAGCTGACAGCTGCCAGTCTAACACTGACCTGTGGCAGACAGAGCAGATGACTTCCTCCAAAGAGAAAAGGAAATTAATGCTGGTTCTGAGTGGGACTTCTGACCCAGAAACACGTTGTTATTCACTCATATTGTTTTGGCTAACGGATGAAAAATGGTTCCCAATCGTATTCATCCTTATTTTCTTTACCCAATAGTCATTGTAAGTAGAAAGTCAGTTAATGAAGATTCATTTCAAAAGAAACAAAATTTTGTTGATTTTTATGTTTTATTTTTAGTGATCTTAGATGTCTCTCTGCATTTCCTTAAAGATAATTTGATTTATTAAGTATGTCTTCTAGAAATGTGGACATTTCCTAATTGTAGGATTAATCACATGGTTGAGATCTGCGTCTCTAACCAGACATCTGTGCATTTTGGCCAGATATAGATGGCTGACCATGTCCACGGACCCATGTTTTTTGAAAACCAGCTTCAGCATATTAGTTAAAAAACCTCATACCCTGTGTTTAGCCCAGTCTAGGGAGACTGATGATTTAGGCATGATCTTAAAACAAAAGCAGCTTTATAACCTTTCATTTGATGTATGGGGAAATTAGAAGATCCCACTAATGGAGCTGGTTATTATTGACCTTATTTAAAAATTCCTTCTTTTCATTTGACTGGTGGCTTTCAGGTAAATACTGACATTTCTATACTGATGCACAGGCATCAGCACTCCTATTTCTAATAACATCTGTTGGATCAGGAACTTTTACTACAGAGCCATACAGCGGTTGTTCTAAAACACTGCAGCACTGAATGGAAGCAGCTCAAAGTCGGTTTTCTATATATAATCAATCCACACATGATGCTTAACTTGCACCGAAGCATATGAAACAAACACTTTAGGTTTCACCCTTACTAAAACCTTTTGGTTTGCCATATGGGCTGTTGGAAAATGTTTTGTTAAAACGCAATAAATGTGTGATTACAATGGTTTTAATTTTGATGTTGAGTTGAGGCTCAAAGTGAAAAGAAGCAAACTAATTTGTTTCTATTTTGTGACCAAAGAAAACTGTACAATACCATAACCTTAGAAACCCAGCGATGTACCAAACCGATGTTCAGCTCTAACAAGCAGGAAGATGTGGCTTATAGGCTGCAACAATCTGATTTTCCTTTGTTTTATTTTGAAGCAGAATCCCGTTTTCTGAAATAACAATGTTGTTGTTGGTTTAAGGACAATAATCAAACTGCACTATTTACCATGGTGACATTTGCATTTTTACAATATTGTAGTAGTCCTTTAAAGCTGCAAAGGCTGCCTTTAACACCCACATCTAACAACCCAGAAAATATCTTACCCTGGTTCAATAGTAGAGCTATGAAAAAAAAGAGATGATGATGATTCAATACAGAATAGACATGGTTGTGCACAAAATCAATTCAGTAAAAAAGTGCTGTAAATACCACCAAATCACCTATTTGGTCCCCCACAAACAAACATCCAGTTCCCCCAGAATAATTTAGAAACACTGAGATTATACAAGCAACCACTAAGGAGAACTACATTCATAAAAGCTGCTGCAGTGAAACGGAGACGGCAGTAAAAAGGTACGTGTGATATTAAGTTACTGACAGACGTGTGTGGGCAGCTCTAACGGGAAAATGATCTTTTCTAGTTCCCTGATATTAAACTGCTTTATGGTCACAGTCAGAAATTACACAGATATAAAAGTGAAGCTGCTTATAGACTTACCAGAAATTCCTCTCTTCAGCCACTTGGGGTCCTCGAGGACAACGAAGAAGTTTTCCTGCTTTTCGTACTCCTCCACATTTAAAATATGGATCTGTAACGTCTGACTAAAAATGTTCAAGAACACAGATATAACTTTATTTAAACGACAAAAGTTACATGTTTGTGAACACTACAAGCAGCCAAAGTGTCAGAAACACACAAACTCAGCGAATATAAATGGATAAAATAGCTAATTTGGTTTATTTTCTATGTTCCAAATATGATCTCATGCTGTCATACCTTCAGTTTAATAAATCTACCTGTTGATGCATCATGTTACAAAGCTGGCCTTTGCTATGTTTGCAGTTTATGCACATACGAACACAGCTTATACAAGCTAAAGATTTAATGTGAAAAGGATCTCTTAGTTTACACGGGGTGACTAAAGTTTGCCCCAACTAATCAGAGACAGGATTATCCGTAGGTGTCAAGTCGTCGGGTAATTCTGCCTCATAGGACCTCCTAATGTGCAGGTTGATAGCCCACAGCCTTCTTTCAGAGAGGTTCCAGTGTCCCCTTCCTGAGCTCAAATGTGTTCAAACTTTAAACAGACACACAGAGCACCCAGACATGTTCAGTCTATATGTTATTTAGCTCAAACGACATCAAACTACAGGGGAACAGACAGGCTCTATTCTATATGACTAATAAGAAAAAAACAGGCCAACTTCACACCTCTAAAGCCGTGGCCTGAGGGGACACCTTTAACAAATAAACCATTTCATTCAGTTTGGTTGGTTCATTCACAACAAGGTTTGTCTTTAAGTTCAGGCATATGCTAAAAGAACTGGAAGGTCAGGAAACAGTGAAAATAATAATAATAATAATAAAAAAACATCAGACAGAACAGTCATGGTCAAAGGTACTTTGAGTCGCACCGATGTGTTTACCTGTTTCAGTGCGTATGGTGAGAGTTCAGACTGCGGTTGGATTATTGTGCAGTTAGAGGATGTTAAATAGTTTATTCTTAATAGCTTTACCAGCTCTAAAAGTTTATTCTTTATCAAGAAATGAATTCCCATGTATTTTTGCTTTGGCACAAAATAATCACCTATCTTTGCTGATTTAGCACATCCATACTATAAGTACAGCTGGAGCTGAGAAAGAATAATGTTATTCATCTAATTAGCAGACAGGTTGCCAAAAAGTGTGACACGTGTGGGTAAGACATTACTTCTCAAGTCAAGACTGCAAAGTCACATCACAAGTCGTGGGTAGTAAAGTCAAAGTCAAGTCACAAGTCTATTCTAATATAACAACGCCAAATCTCAAGTCCCTTTCTGACAAAAAGGGCAATTCTGTGCTGACCCAGCTGTATCCTGATATAATCCTAATGCTGAACACAGAACACAGACAAAAGAAAATTCATGGAAGAATCATTTCATCCAGCTAGGAGCCAACTGATGAGAATCAGTGAATTTTCAAGCAGGGTGTAGCACCATTTCACAATTTTAAAGTGGCTGAAAGATCATAGCAGCACTGAGAAGCTGTGGTCAGATCTTAAAAGGTGGGTCTGCAAGCAGAACTTTGCTCAACTCTAAGCACTAATTTGACAAGAACGGGTCACCAGTAGGATTTAGCCAAGACGTTCATGTCAGAGAGTGAATTATAGAAGTTAGGAGGGTAAAGGGTCATGTTAACTCTCCATTGATTTATGTCTTTGCTGGTAAATCCTAAGTCTACCATGTAAAGCTTAATTTGTGTCTCTACTCAAACATTTGAACATGACAATAGTCTTCATGTACATTATCTTCAGAGACGTGTTAGCTGCAAGCTTTGCCTCACCTGGTCTGTTCATTGGTGAATTCTACCTCGCCTTTGGTCTTCTCGTAGTCCACCCCAGCCTTGGCACTACCATCTTCAGTATGGTATGGCACAGCTACAGTGCCCCTGGAGCCCGAGTTCCTCAACACAGTCACTGTCAGCGTGCCAGTGCTCTCACTCACTCGCAGCACCTGCTGCCCAAAGGTAAAGATTCCAGCATGATCATCGTCCAGTATGGTGACTGTGGCCAGCAGAGGTTCCACTAGTCTACCCTTGGGAGGAGTCCCTGTCCCTTCGTTTCCTCCCTCCTCTAACCTCAGATTTTGAAGACGCACAAAGAAATGTTCGTCCTCTTCAAAGATGTCATCATCCAAAATTCCCACCTGCAAGAAAAACAAAAGGAGCAGATGAAAGGGTCACTCTCTTCCCAGATGTGCAGCGACAGTTTGAACACCAACTCATCTGTCTGGCAGACCGGGTTTGAGGTTCTGCTTGTAATTTATCGGGAACGGCTACCTAATTAAGAACCTGCTGCTGTTACAAATAAGAGATGTTTGAACTTTCAAACACAGATATAGGTGCACCTTGTTTAACCAGAATTTAATTGAAAAATGTACTTATTTTAGTAACTCAATTCAAAACGCATTATTTTCACAGAGTGATATGTCCAGTGTTTAGTTATTGAATATCTTAGTTTACAGCTAACACAACCCAAAATTCTATTTTCAAAAACTGGAAAAATAAATTTTTTTATGTTGGACCTAACATTCCTATCCTAGGTCCAACACACAAATGCTGACTTGACAGAGGTTCAGCAGTGACTCTCCATAGGAACAGTAAGCCCCAGAAGTCTTTTTTAAGACGCTTGCTGTTCAAAGTGCTGTCTCCAAGCAAATTAATGAAAAGCTGAGGTGAAGACAAATTATGGTAGAGAAAGATGCCCAAAACCTATGGCCTAGAGAGGATTGTGAAGCAAAAGCCATTCAAGAGTATGACGAAGTGGACGTCTGAAGTCAGTGAACCATCAATCATGTCAGAAGCATTTTACCTGTGCTAAAGAGAAAAAAAAACACAGTAGTCCCAGGGCCTTTTTTCAGATGAAAGGAAAGTTCAAGGTGCCAGAGTCTGGAGAAGAGTCTGAAGAGTGGAGAGGCATGGACCCCACATTGCTTGGAGTTTAGTGGGGAGTTTCAGTGAAGAGTTAGGGTGCCATTTCATGTTCTGATTCTGGTCCTCTGGATTTCCTGAAGTCCACAGTCAACACAGCAATCTCCCAGGAGGTTGTACAGCACTTCCTGCTTCCTACTGCTGATAAGCTGTATGGATATGCTGATTTCATTTTCCTGCTGGACTTGGTAATGGCCCACACTGCCAAAGGTACCAAAGCTGGTTCCATGACCATGGTGGTACTGAGTTTGATTGGCCAGCATACAGGCCTGACCTGGAACCAACAGAGAATCTATGGAGTGTTGGCAAGAGGAAGACAAGTGACACCGGTCAGGTGGCTGACGCTTTTGCTTATGTCTAAAACCGTCATGCCAGGCTGCATTGATCCAGCAATACATGCAAAAAAAAAACACAAAGTAGAGTGCATTCTGGACCGTACATAAAAACGCTTTTCATTAGTACCACATTTCTGTAATAATGTTTTTGATTAGTTCTTTGTAATATCCTGATAATAAAACTGAAAATAAAAATTCTGGGTTGTTATGAGCTGTGAACTTTAATAAAAGAAATTACATAATATATATCACTCCGTGTGCAGTAAATCTTTATGAGGATTTTTGAACTCAATAAAATTTTAATTAGATTCTCTTAAATTGACAAGTAACCACAGCACTTAGATTTAATAATGTCAGAATTTTACTTCTACACCACCCTTTTACTGAGCACAACAGAATATCCTTTTTTTAGGCACGCAAAAATTATCTCAAATGAGCAACACATTACATATTTTGTAGCATTATTAACAAAAATAGGATCCTTTTAAAGCTTACAATGCAATTTAATTTTTTTTATTTAGATTGACAGCAAGCTAATCAACTAATCTACCTTCATACTGGACCTTCATTCTCACTATATGCAGAATAATGCACAGGGGAACTGGATTCTAGTCATGAAGAGCAAAGCTGCACCATGGGTCCTGGATCAAACACTCAGATATATGCTTCTTAGAATGATGGGCTGAATTAATGATGCCATAATGCAGTGGTAAGCAGAGCAGAATGAGCACGTAACAATCTTTATCAAAGCTCTTGGGTCACGTTTGGCTAATGTAATCGCCACTCGCCCCAACACTGATACAGATTTTTGGGATTAGCTATAGCTAAAGGGATTATAACTCCTTTATCAGCAGGGAACCCAGCTAACTTTAGGTTGCTTCTGAAACCAAACCCTATTAATACAATCATTTTTCATGAAAATGTTTCTGTAACAAGGAATACTCAGATCACTTTTCAGTTTCATTCAAGCATTGAAGTCGATGGGAGTAGAAAATTGCAAAAGGCTCAGAGAAAAAAAAAAAACCTGGAGTTAAGATCTGACTAAAATACACGGTCACATCCAGAGAAACAAAGACATCATTATCCCCAGAGCAAACATTTCATAGTAACTATCAAGCATGATGGTGAAAGATGATGATTTGGGCTATAGCAACAGCATCTGGGCACCTCGCCATCAACAGAGCATAAAGTACTCTGTGGACCAAAGTATTTGAAGTTTGGTATCCATGTGAAAGGGAAGAAACGTCGGCCATATTCTCTTGCATAGAGCTGTAAATCGTACACAGGATGAATGAAAAGTCGTCTTTCACTCTGAGTCTAAGAAAAACGTTTTAGTGGACAAGCTGGAAATACAAAAAGAACTTTATATAATATAACATATTTTTTTACCTTGATCTCTTTTCTGGTTTCCCCTGGTTTAAATACCAGGGTTCCCTTGTTGAATTCATAGTCTGATCCAGCATTGGCAGACCCATTTTCTGTACAGTAGTCCACATAGAAAGTGTTCTGTCCCGTGCCTCCATCGAGGACCACCCACAGGGTCACAGAGCCACAGTTCTCTGTGCATTGGTATTGGACACTTTCAAAACAGATATGTGAGCATGTTGCTTTGTCGGCATCCTGCCCCTGCGAGCGTCGTTTGTGATCCGCCGCGTGCTTCTTTAAGACGTTTCCAGCACCAATCATCATCCGTGTTGCTTGGACACGATAAAAGGCACGGCTCTTCTTCTGGTGAACCAGGGCAGAGTAGTTGGCCATCTCAATCAGCTGATCCAGGTCTTTATCTGGATGCTTCTCCTTCAGATCTTTCAGGATACGCACCACCTGTCCATGGAAAGAAACTGGTTGTAAGTGAAAAGTTGCAGCAGTGGAGGTCTAGGAGCTTCCTGATGTCACATAAAAAGGCTAAAAGAACTGCAATTGTAGTAATAACATTTTATTAGATGACGTCACAACCCAAAGGGGTCTGTTCATTGGGTGTTAAGAGCAAAATGAGAAGATTTACAGTGCAGTGAAAAAGCATGTTGATTTTTTTTCTTTCTTTTGCTTCTCTGTCACATTTTTATGTTTCAGAGCAGCAAACTAAGTTTTATATCAGACAAACAATACCTGATTAAATACAAAATGATGATTTCATTTATCAAGGGGAAAAAAATCTAGCCGATCCAGTCTTGCCCCATGTGAAAAAGTAACTGCCTCCACTCCATTCCTTTGTATTATTAATCTTGTGCATAGCCCAGGTGTGCTCGAACTCAAGGTCTGGAACTGATGGCAGGACAATTATCCTTAAGGATTTTCTGCTACAGCACAGATTTCAGTTTTTTTTTTTTTAAGTATGACAACTAAAGAGAACAATTTATTTTGAAAACTGCATTTTTTTCATACTCATATTATAATTGTCTGATATTGGAATTTGTTTGATGATTTATAATGTTTCAATTTGACACAACAAAAACAAAAGAAAAGAGATCTATAAAGGGGCAACGGCCACTTCACAGAACTGTATTAGAGGACCAGAAGTATTGTTTGTTCAAAAACTATAATAAAGGTCAGACTGGCATCCATCCAAGCTGCAATCTTGCATTTTTCCGTGATCTACATGTCTTACCTCATCTTCGTTCCTCTGTAACTCACCGCTCGTCTGCACGGACACCGTCGCGGTAGACGAGTTTCCGGGGCCCAAACTGCAATCTGACAACTTTCCATCCATGATAACATCAATTCCTTTGGGGGAAAGGTCCCCTTCCATTTCCACTACAATTCCATGCCTCCTGTCGGCACGGTATCTCTTATGCATGTATTTGTAAAAGAGCAGTCGACGGTCAGCGATCCAAGCCAAGAGCACACAGACCGGGAAATACAGGAGTGTTACTATAGCTTCCCACACCTGGTGACACAGACAACATGACCATTAGATTGATTAGACATAATATTTTATTTGAAAGCTGGACACACACAGGGTGAACTATTTAAAATGAAAAATCAAACTCAACACCTGATTTAATTACACATATTTTGTTTGTTTAAATGCACCAAATTTTGTAAACAACTTAGTGGCCATTACTCACATCACAAAAGCTTGCATTTTCTACTGGGGTGAACTCCTGCTGTCAACACCTTTCCACATTTTCTTATTTTCTAATGACATACCCAAGACTCAGCTGTACAAATATCATAATGCTCAGCTCTTTCAGGACATTACAGCAATCGATTTTGCTAACCAGAGCATTTTCTTTATTATTATTCAGATTTCATCAACAGGTTTTTTTTAGAGTTTTATTGTCTTCCACTATGTCTGCTAACTTGTTCTCTCCGAGTGTTTCCGCTTCTTTAAAGGTTCCTTCAGCAGATCAGATTACGGTTTACTATATAATTCACACTGTGTTTTCACAGAAAACTTTAATAACTGATGGTTGTGAATCTAATAGTTGTTGGCTTCCAGAAAGGTCACTTTATTAAAGTGGATAGTTTTGCGCTTTCACACATTTTCACACCATCAGAATTTGAAAATCTTCTACCGTTATTTGTTTTCATTATTCATTTAGAGACATGAATTTCATATGAATGAAATAATTTATTATCCTGCTTTAGATCAACTTTATTTTTACCATTTACATAAGATGTCCATAGATTTAATTTGAGAACCAACTAAACATGTTGTAAGTGTGCTGAGCCTGCCATGCTGAACTAAGAGCAGGAAAACTGTTTCTGGCTTTGCCATGTGATGTGGCATTAAGAAAAATGTTTGTTATGAGGGTCTAAGCGTTAGCAAATGAAAGGGATGTTGTGCAACATCAAGTCCGCTCATGACTTCGAACAGGTGTCTTTCTTTTGATACCATTCTGTTCTGAATAGTGCATGAGCATTGGGTGCAAGGGTGTGGAACAAACAGTGTTCTGCTGCTTCAGAACAGGGTACTGTAGTTTCGGCATAATGTCCTTGTTTTGGTGTTTTTGTGCCAAAGAATCAACTGACCATTGGTGAATACAATTTCACTTGTTCTATGAGTTCTCCCAAGTAGTCGGATAATTACAAGCCGAATAATCAGAAAGTAATTTATGCTGTCAAGTCTTACATTCATTTTCAAGCACTCAGGATCATGAGGTGAGTGACATGTTTCCATAATGTAGTTTGAGATTAACTGATATTATTTGGTCATTATTACGATATTTGCGTCATTGTGCTGTCAATCCTATAGACGCGGCACAAAGGTGGTGTATACAAGGTTTATGAAAGCTGCACATGTAACACTATTTTGAGACATAACAGTGTTGAACCTGTCCAGCAATGTGGGAGCGTTATTTTCCCTTCAATAAAGTGAATTAGAGTGACAGCGATATAGAGACCTACCTCAACCACCCCTGGGGAGATGACAGCCAGTATGAGGTAGAGCCAAATGTAGGCAAAGATACTCCAGAAAGCTGTGATGAAAAACACTCGCAGGTGTTTGATCTTGCGTGATTGTCCATCAGGAATGACTGACACACACAGACCAATTATTACAAGCATATTAAAGGCAGCACTGCCCACTATGGTCCCTGGGCCGAGCTCCCCAGCATTGAAGTTGTGTCCACAAACCTGTACAAGGGAAGCAGGAGCAACATTTACCCAAACATTGAGCCATGTCAGTAATATAAATATGTGGTTTGGTGGTTTTGATGTTTTAAAACTAATTTCATGTTCTATCTCGTTTACCCATAAGTATTGCTTTTATTTTTTCCACTTTGTCCATCTGCTAGTTTAAATAACTGAGACCATTTCTTTCTCTTTCACAGTGAACAGCATCACATTTTGCTAGTGTTTATAGCAGATGAAAAGAAGCACCTCAATAACAGAGAGCAGGATCTCTGGGGCAGAGGAGCCCAGGGCCATCAGTGTCAGGTTGGACACAGTCTCATTCCAGATCCGTACGGTTTTCACTGTGGTTTCCCCATTAGGTTGGGTAATGGTCACCTCCTTCTCCTGATTTGGTCATTTCAGAGTATTTCATTTACATAAAAAACAGATAAATTTGGTTATTATGTTATATACACAATCATGAAACACAAATAATCAAACCTTATAATTACAAACTAAAATAAAGTTTTTTAAGTTCAGGTAATTCCTGAATCCACCAGATACTGTGAGGATGCTCCTCCCGGGCAGCTGTAGGAGGAATCTCTGGTTACTGCAGTGATTAGTTAGCCAGACACTCTGAGCTTTCACCTTAGCTCCTGTTGCTCAACACAGCTCAAAGTGGATATAAAGTGTTTAGCAGGTTTGACGTGAATACCATGTGCAAGAATATTAAATGTAATCATTTTCGTCGGACGTCTTTGACATTTTAAATCTGGAATTCTTATGATCAAATGGAGCACTTTCACTTTTCTGGTAAATAAAAAAATAAACATTTCTATAAGACTGGCTTTTCATGTAAACATAATGTGGTGGAGTGTGAATTCTTAATTATTTTATGCTTTTCATGATTTTATGCTGACATTTTTGCAGGAGGAAAGATGTTGGATGCAGGCTGCCAAAAGCTCCCAGGGATCTTCTCCATGTCCTGCCGATATACTCCACTGTCTACGTAGATTCCCCTTTTTATAACTATTCAGGTATCAATGACAAGGTAGTGATTCCTTGTACCTGCAGACTGATTATCTCTTTTTTCATTTTTCTAATAAGTAGTTTTTACTAAAAACACTTCCTGTGCCGTATCCAAATTTTCCTGATTATAGCATTAAGAAAATTGAAAAGAGTGTTTTTATCATTGTTTAGTAGTTATTCTAAATTAATCATATTTGTAAAGCAACAATTTTTTGAAGATGCTGGTTGGTAAAAAAAAAAGGTATTTGAAATTATAATTTCAACTTTTCCTACTTGTGGATCCAGTGCAATTTAAGGCATAAGGGGAGGAATTATTCAGCCATATAACTCTAAAGCTGCTCATCATCCACTATTATTTTGAAGTTTTAAAAATAATTTATTAACTAATAGTCCTTTAAACACTTATGAGAGAAAGGCTGGATACAGCATATACAGAAGGATCCATGGGTGGTGACACAGCAAAGCTACTCAGGACTAACAGCTGATCTCTGGTGTAAACAATAGGAGCATGGTCGCTCTCACAGTCTCCAAACACAAATGCCATAAAAACGAAAATACAACCAAAGCTGTCCACAAACTGGTCAGCTCCATGTGTACAAGCAAGGCGGAAAAACAGAAATTAGAAACATAAAATATAGATTTAAATACAAAAAGCAGCTTTCAAATGATGGTTTCATTTAATAAGACAAAAGAAGCTACCCAAAAGCAACTTGGTCACATTTAAAATGGTATTCACTCCTCTTGGTAAATAAAAAATCTACTTGGACTAACCACATTCCTTGTAAAGTTCAGTTTCACTTCCTGAATTTAATAACTGATTGTCCTGGGTGGCAACAACTGCCCTCATCTGTTTGTGATAACTGACAACTAGTATTTTACAACAGTATGGAGGAACCTTGGCCCACTATTCTTTGCAAAATAATTTTTATTTTGCCATTGGACGGTTTTCAACCAGCAACCAGACAATTTTCTTTACTATATATCTGTTTCTGATTGGTAAAATCTTCTGCTTTTAAATTCTGACGAGACAGAATTTGTCATCTTTGGACCAGAGTCCTTAAATAATAAATTTCTTAATCAATCACTTAATCTGGGTGGCATTAAATTAGCCTCTGGTAATAAAGTAAAAAACGTTCATGTTATATTTTACCAGGACATGTCTTTTAAATAAATTTCTGATTTCCTTTTTATACCTCTAGAATATCGCCAAAATTAGAAATCTTTTGTTCAGAAGTGACACTGAAAAACTAGTCCATGTATTTGTTTCTTCCAGGCTGGACTATTGTAATTCTTTACTATCAGGAAGTCCACAAAATGCAGTTCAAAGTCTTCAGCTGATCCAAAATGCTGCAACAAGAGTTCTGATGAAAATTACAAACAGAGATATTTTTTCTCCAATTTTAGCTCCCCTTCATTGGCTTCCTGTTAAATCAAGAATAGAATTTAAAATTCTCCTTCTAATGTATAAAGCCCTTAATAATCAAACTCCATCATATATCAGAGCTCTGATTACCCCGTATGTTCCTAACAGAGCACTTCGCTCTCAGACTGCAGGTCTGCTGGTGGTTCCTAGAGTCTCTAAAAGTAGAATGGGAGGCAGATCCTTTAGCTATCAGGCTCCTCTCCTGTGGAACCAACTCCCAGTTTTGGTCCGTGAGGCAGACACCCTGTCTACTTTTAAGACTAATCTTAAAACTTTCCTTTGTGACAAAGCTTCTAGTCAGAGTGGCTCATGTTACCCTGAGCTACCTCTGTAGTTATGCTGCTATAGGCTTAGGCTGCTGGAGGACATCCAGATCTATCTCTCTCAACCTGCTGAGTTGTCCTACTGTTTTCCAATTTTGCTTTATTTGTTGTTATTTAAACTTTCTTTTATCTTTTTGTTCTCTGTCATTTTTCTCATCATAGTAGGTACACCTGGTCTGGCGTTCTGCTATTACCATACTGCATAGAAAGGATTCCTGGGTCAATGTGTGCTTCTGTGCTTTCTTGTCTCTCTTGTTGTGTCTCTGCTCTGTCTTCTGTAACCCCCAGTCGGTCGAGGCAGATGACCGTTCACACTGAGCCTGGTTCTGCTGGAGGTTTTCCTTCCCGTTAATGGGGAGTTTTTCTTTCCACTGTCGCTTCATGCTTGCTCAGTATGAGGGATTGCTGCAAAGCCATGTACAGTGCAGACGACTCTACCTGTGGCTCTACGGTTCTTCAGGAGTGAATGCTGCTTGTCGGGACTTTGATGCAATCTGCTGGGTTCCCTTAAATAGGACATTTTTTTTTTACCAATCTGTATAATCTGATTGAATTTGACTTTGGAAAGTGCCTTGAGATGACATGTTTTGCCAGCAGAGCTCTTCTGACAGGCTGGTTTGTAGAAACCCCTGTTGCTGCAGCGTTCAGTCGGCCAGTCTGTGATTTTCCTAATGATCAAACGGAGCTCTTTCATTTTCCTTGTACACAGAAAACATATTTCCCTAAGACTGACATTTCATGTAAACCTAATTTGGTTGACTGTTAACTATTTTACTATTTAAAACCCATGAACCATGCCTGAAGGTAAAAAAAAGAAAAGATAAAGGACACTTTAGCTTTCTATATGCAGATGGGCATGCTGTATTTAATAACTTAAATCAGATCCACAGAATTAGCGAGGCTTTCTCTCATTTTACAAACACTGAAAGCTAATAAGTCTTGTCTTGTACAGCTGCTGATCGAATCACTGTATGTGCTGTCTGCTTTCCTTCAGTCTGGCAGAAATCCAGCCTGGGTGTGGCTCAATAAATGGAACACATTTCATAAAATGTGGTTGATCACAGTTAATTAATTATTTAATGAGGGGAACATTTTTTCATATAGGTCCAGTTTGGTTTAGATACCCCAATTTCCCTTAATAAATAAAATCATTATTTGAGCTGCCTCTTGATGATCTGAAACATGTAAAAGTAAAAAAAAAAAAAAAAAAAAAAAAAAAAAATGTAAGGAGTGAAATACTTTTAAATTGCATTCTTTATGATGAATCTGAAGAGACATGACCAATGTTAAGACTTTAACAGGTTCTAAATGTGAAAAACAATAATACCTGAGATGTAATGACTTCTATGGATGCCATGAAGCGGTCTGCAATGATGGACACTCCAAGGAATATGTACATGAGTGAGGCGAAGTAGACAATCGCCCTCCCTGCTTGTTCGCCGACAGGAGGGTTGAGAGGCTCCCACACTGGCAGTAGAATTCCAGGTTTGCACACCACAACACCTGTACATGTCCTCTTTCCAGAACCTGTGCCGTTAACAAATGACTGAGGTTGTTCAGAGGCAGATGCTCGCTCCACGACATGAGGACTGATGGAAATGCAAGGGTGGCACAGGAGCAGGAGGAAGAAGATGAGGAAGAAGAGAGGGCTGCGATGAACCAAAAGGAGTCCCATGGTAGCCCTGAGTCAAATGGCACCTGGCGGGTTGAAGTTCACTGGGGGAACTGCTGGATTGGTCCTTGAGAAAAAGAGGCAGACAGTTCTGTAAGTATATTATAATACAGCTCAATAGATTAACAGCATAACTGAAGCATGAATAAACTTTAAGACGTCAATAACGCAACAGTTTTTCAGTAATTGTGAGATTTCAGATTCTTAGTTTCCCATTAGAACTTTGACCAAATGTTCACAACAGTATAAAAATGTGCAAAAAGTGTCATCAAGGTTGTATCAATCTGGTTGAACTTTATCAGATCCAAGTAAAAAGTAAATAGTTTTCCCTCTTCCCTATTCAGTTTGAAAGTACTTAACATAAGCAAAGATTCGGCAATTAACATGTCATGGATCACTGCTGTGGATCAGAAATTTTCTCTTTGAAATAATTCATCCTAATATATCCAAATCAGAGTCCCTGGCTGGATGGGGAGGTTCTGCCTCTGCTGAAAGCCAGAACTGCTACATTCAGGTTTTGTGACAGATTGGCACTGAGGGTAGCTAGGAGAGAGTTGATTGCAAAAGCGAAGAGGACTAAGGACTTTATGTTGAAGGGCATAAAGTGCATCATAGACGACAACACTAAGGATGCACAATGCACCAGGGACCCCTCTCTGCTCTACGCACTCAACAATTTGTACGCCTGATTTGCAGCAGCACCAGACTCACCCATTCACTAGAAGAAGAGCCTTGCAGTTTGTCCCCAGCAGAAGTAAGGAGGATTAATCACCACAAAGCTGCTGGGTCCAACACTATCCCTGAGTGTGTACCTGAAGACCACCACAATCATCCCCATTCTCAAGACTCCCCTAGTGACAAGCCTTAATGACTATCATCCGGTAGCCCTCATCCGGATAGTCCTGAAATGCTTTAAGAGCCTGGCCATGGCTTGCATTAAAGAATGCATTGACAATATTGTGCGCCAGCTCCAATATGCATACAGGGTGACCTGTTCCACAGAGGACGCCATATCCTCTGTGGTTCACACACCCCTGACCCACTTTGAGAATAAGGGTTCTTACGTACGCCTGCTCTTAAGAAGAAGAGGAAAGACGAGGAAGGAATCTTTGTCATTGCAATTGTATATTCAAATGAAATTTGTCTTAGGCATCTAACCCAGCCCAGTTCTTCATGAACAATCAACACCATTATGCCACAAAACTCAATACACTCAGACTGAACTCTACCCTTTACAACGGTGCTTTCTAACAGACAGACCACAGTCTGTGAGGATCCATGATGTCTTCCACCCCCATCACCGTCAGCACTAGCTTCCTCCAGGGCTGCGTGCTGAGCCCCCTCACCTTTATTCTGCTCATCAAAACATCTGAGAAGTCTGATTGTGAAATTTGTGTGATTGGATGCATCATGAACGACCCCATTCACCCAGTCTGTAAACTGTTTGTCTTCCTCCCCTCAGGCAGGACGGCGTGGTACATTAAGAGCAGGACCACCAGACTGAGCATAAAGATTATTCCGCATGTAGCTGACGGAGCAATAATAGCTATTGTAATAGCTATGTCACGCCAGTGAGTGAAGCGGTAGGAAAGCTACAGAAGTAAAGAAGGAAGAAAAAGGAAGAAGAGTGAGAAAAAAATTAGTTAACCAAGCTGAGCTTTGTTCTGACGACCGTTTACACATCATGCTAGCACGGTTCCTCGCCTCCTAGTGATGATCTACGGTACTACTGCTCTCTATGATTGAAGGAGGGAATCAAGCAAATCAAAATTGCGGCGTCCGTAACATTCAGTAAGTTATGCTTGGTTATAATTGCTTTTTGCGGAGAGTCAGGCAAAGAAGGCAACCTTTGGTGAATTTACTTGACAGAGTCGGCTTTTGGGACGTGGATAAGACAAACGAACGTCTAATAATCATTTACAGACGCAGGAAACAACGACAGACGCTGAGGTTCAATACGCTGCTAAGCAGAATCCTCAGTGGAAATCATGTGGCACGGTAAGGAAGCTAGTATTATTATGAATGTCTGAAACTGCAAAATTAGTCAGCTGACTGTGAGGAGATGACGCGGTCTGCTCATGCGCTCTTTGTTATCAGAGAACCGAGCCAGTGAAGAACCAGGCCGAGCCCACCCATGGAACTGGTCTAGATTTAGCGCGGTCCGGTTGTGTCTGGCACGATTCAGTTCAGTTTGCGAACCATTTACACCATTTACAAAGTTATCTCAGTTACCGAGCTCGGATCGTTCTCGGCACGATTAAAAAAGGGTAGTTTAAACGGGGTACATGTTTGCACATGCGTGATAAGAGAGAGGCGAGGCCTACATTGGCTTGCATGCGGAAACATGGCAGTTTGTAGCTAGTTATGTGGATAGGTGTCAAGGCTGAGCCACCGCAGCGCCCCGCCCACCCCTCTCAACAATTTGCACAATATATCACTTTTGAATTTCCATTTGCACACTAACTCAAATATTGCAATAATCTTTCACTGTTATAGTGCAATATCTATTTAGTTTGTTTCTACATTATAAGCTTATTTTGTGTATTTGAAATCTTATTTTCAGTTTTTATCTTCCGTAATTTGGGTTTAACATATGAATTTTAACTGAACCAGGATTGATCAGTTTAGCAGAATCTCAAAAACTGGTAAAGGGATAACAGCATTTAGATACAGCACCATGATACAGCCCTTGAATCCTTTCAGCTTTTCCATTTTGTCCCTGTACACCCACACATTTCTCTGTAATCTATTGTCTAGTGACAGACCAGCAAGCAACACAGAAGGCTCTGCAGAACCTGACTCCATAATGAGGAACTAATTCAGCCATTTGGTTGAGGTGTGTTGGACCAGGGTTACATCTAAAAGCTCCAGGACACAGGATCTCGAAGACCGGAACTGAGGACCACTGATCTAGACTGATTGCTTTAGCATTTTACATTCTGTTTATGTTAATGCAGCATTATGTGTTACAAAAAGTTAATAACTGTTGAAAATTATGTCAAGCCTCTGCCCTTTTATACTTTTGTGTTGCTAAAACCCAAAGGTTTTTTAATGTTATTGGCTTGACTGTGTGCTAAAGGGACAAAACTTTAGCAAACTACTGTAATACTGTAATAATGTAGCTCATTTGGATCATTTGGATGTTCTATCTATTGACACTAAAGAGCTGCTGTACGGTTGCACACCAACTGTTTTATTATGGGATGTTGTTGATCAGTCATTCATGTGTCTCACAATAAACTGGCTGTCAATAACTCACATGCTTGTGTTCATTTACCTAGTGCTTATGTGGCAAGAACTTACAATAAACTTCTGGAAGGATATGTTTAACCCAAGTCATACAAGAAGCAATTCTACTTATGGCTGTCACAATAACCGACATTTTCACATAATAACCAAAACAACAGAATCTTTTGAAGATACTAACTTAAACTAAGCAGTTCTTATTGTTGCCAGTTGCGACACAGCTTCATCCAGCAGAGCTGCTGAAACACACACCCAGTCCCTCTCCTCACTTGCAGCAGCTCACCTGAACAATCATGACTGACAAAAGGCCCAGTCCCACCGGCTCGTATTGCCAGTTCATCGCACGGCAATGCTCACTTACGACTGTTTCAGGAGCAGTTTCTCAGAGGCAAACAAACTCGAGAGGAGTTTTGAATGAACATACTGCTTTTCAGTGATTGGCCTCGGGGTGAGGAGAAATGAAAAGGTTTTTCTCTGAGGACGTCCAAGAGAGGACGTCCTCAGAAGAGCTTTAATATTAGGGACCACTATGAACAGAGTGGGTCGAACCGCAATATAATTTTGTTATTTACAAACCCTGAACCATGGTTGGAGGGAAAAAAAGAAAAGGGACACTTCAGCTTTCTATACCCAGCTGTTAAGTTTGTGTAAAGCATTCTGTTAACTTGTTCTCCTCGCTCCTGCCATGGCTGAGGCAAAAGATCTAATATAAAGCTGTAAATTGTAACTCCATGGGTGAAACTTCAAACTTTGAAGCTGAGGAGTTAGCGCACCCCCAGGAGGCGTTTTCTTCTTCCAGGCATGGAAAATAAACTGAGTACGGCGTAGCTGAGTCGGACGGGCCAAAATGAGTAGGGTCGGTGTAACTGCACCTAAACAGTGAGCTGGTGATGCAAGTTTGAAACTCTTATTACATGTTAAGTAATTTGTCTGGAAAAGAACCTTCATGCCAGTCTTTATCCAACAGGCAAAATCTATGCTTGGAAGTATCTTGCCATGTACTGACAAACAATGGTAAATAAAGAAGTTACAACATGTGTCTTTTAATTTATTTTCCTTGAAGACCCAAACTGAAGCTGATGAAAGTTGGCCAGAAATGAGCCAGAATGAATGAGAACTTATCCTGCTGACTGTTTTAGTTCATACAAGAAAAAAAAAGAAAAAAGACCAGAAATACTGACAATTAACTGAACGGTAGATAAATACATTTGAGAAGTTTCTTGTTTACACTGTTAGGAAACCTGTTTTCCGAGTACATTTTCAAACAAATGCAAGTTACCAGCGTCATTCAACGATACTGGACATCAAAGGAAATTGTAGAATATATCGTATTATATAATGTAGGATACTCAAGGAAGTTGTGTCTTTTTAGTAAATGGTTGCTGAATTGCCTGTTACTGATTGGTTTAACTCTAATTAAGACAATAAAAACACCATTTCATTGTGTGATTATATTTTCTACTTCATAAGAAATAATCCTTTGCTTTTGAAAAAGTAGTCAAACACTAAGAAAATGTTTGTAGACTTGTGAATTTAAAACTAGTTAAAATATTCTCTAAAACAGTATTTTTGCATTCAGCAAATTATCTTGCTAATCGTAACTAACATAAAAGAAGAAACGCTGAGTCGAATGTATTGTTAGAAAGAAGTGGATGGTTGTCTTTTTACCGGATGTTGAACCACTCTTGTAGTACTTTCTGAAAACCAAAGCCACCAACAAAAGGCAGCTAACAGTAAACTGACCTAAAATAGTTATCTGACCATTATACGCAAGATGACCTCTTTGACACCAAAGCTTCACAGTTCAGCTTCACAGGTTCTGGTTTGTCATTATCTCACTCCAGCTACGGTGGCATGGATGACTAAGCACTGATCTACGGATCAGTCATTAGCCCCCTTTCCATTACAAGCCCCAGGATTTAAAGCCTCAGGCTTTGGTTTCATGGGTAAAGCAAAGTCTGGGGCTTTAGGTTAGTCATGTTTCCATTTGCTAAGGGCCATTTACGTAAAACAGCCGAATGACGTTTGGGAAAGTTGTGAGGGGAACTGCAGTACCACTCTGGTCCATTGGGATGCAAGAAGACGGCGGTCAAACAGACAAAGGCAGAGAAGTTGTATCCATATGCTGCCAATCATGCTGCTAGAAACCGGATGGAGAACGTACAACTGATGGGGTTACATCTCCTTATAGCCTATCTTACTACGCCCCAACCCTATTCTGCACTGTTGGGCTCCACTCTAGTCTCCTCCTGTTGGTATAAATGAATAAAAAGTACAGCTTATTTCTGCCATTGCAGTGTGTGTTTGTGTGTGTGTGTGTGTGTGTGTGTGTGTGTGTGTGTGTGTGTGTGTGTGGGGGGGGGGGGGTTAAAGAAGTGGAGACAAGACGAGACTGTGATTTGTGTTGCAGGCAAACCTCAATTGACGAACTACACCTTTATGAGTATAATTCTTCCTCAGCCATGGTGAGAACGACGGGGAAGATTTTTAAGTACATTATCGTAGACTTTTGATCACAGCAAAATAATCTTTAGTAGGAGACCTGCGCTGATGCTTCCTCTGCCATGGAAGGAAGAGAGCTGCCTTCTCTGTGCGACTACACGCTGCAGCAACGGGGGTTACCTCTGCAGATCACCGGAGAGACACGCCTGTCAGCCGGTCACTGACGCTCCCGACAAGTCCGAGCAGAATTAAAACTGGCTCATAATCCTGGTGAACTGACTGCACAGATGACGTTTTTTGAGTATGGCTGTAGCCGATCAGGGCGACGTGAACTTGGTAGAGCTGCATATCATTACCGCAAGCAAGCCTTTTACTGAGGATGGACATTTGCCCGACACCACAACAAGCCGGGCTTATTTTTCAAATGAAATTCTTAGGAGAATTTACACAGTGATGTCATGGGACTGTTAAACAAATCTAATCATATGCTTAATGTATAAAACATTGACAGCTTAATGGATAAATATCCCATATTTATTGGCATTAACTTAATGTGTTTGTAAAGCTTTTGGTACAGGTAAAAAGTCTACCTGTCAGTACCCTAAAAGTATTTTTGGAATTCTAAATGCAGCAAACCTTTACACTTTAGTGAAAAGGTTATCTCTTTAGGGGGGAACTTACATTTCAAACATGAATTTAAAATGTACTGCACTTTTAATCAGTGTCACATGGTCTAGATAGTACTTGAATTTGATAGTTTGTCCTTCTGATTTTCTGAAGTCTTCTCTGCTCCAGCACAGAAAAAAACTGTAGAAAGTAGAAAGCTGCTATGATGCTCTAACAATGCTTCACCTAAAAAAGGGCAAAGTTTCATCTTTTATTTCTAAAGGATAATCTGAATCAAACATGGGCACAGAAACACACATCTTGCCCTGCTGAGCCAGGAGTTCACTGATATGGAAGGCTAAAGCTAGCTTCCATCCTTACAGTCTTGTTAACTCTGCTCATAACATGTTTTCTTTGTGGTTCCAATTAGCACAAATTGTGCACAAAACCTATAAAATGAGTTGATCTTCTGTTCTTTAGCCAACACCTTTGCTATAAGCATCGTGCTCAGATCTCTCTGACATGGCTACAATACCCTGCAAATAAGGCATATTCTGGGTCTGGATTCACCTGCCATTCAGTCCAGATGCAATGAATCGCTGGTCGAGTGATTTATTTGATGTCTGGCCGCTACGATGAGGACTTAGCAATGCATGAAAAAGGAGCAGATTTTACCATCTCATGTTAACATTTAAAAAAATGTTTGCATAATATGTTTTAATTCAGTACACATATTATTAATATTGCAAAGGACTATTTGAATACTGGTGTTCACATTCTGCATGTAGAAGATTACTGTAGTGTCTAAGATGCCAAAGTTCACAGTGTTTGATGAATCATGATGACAGTTGAGATGGAAAAAAGAGGAAAAGACGGATTTATTGCAACTGCTATTGCCATTGCACTACTAAACAAAATGATCACTATTGTCCTATGTCCTGATGTTGTTAAGCTTACTGCCAACATTGTTCATGCTATGAAGTACACAAAATGTGTGAAGTACAACTTTAAAACGTTTTAATGGTTCTAACCTTGTACGATTCCTAGGATTCATCAGGCTAAACATGATCAGACCGAACATTATAGAGCGTGACTGGCAGATCCTTGAGACGTGAGCACAACACAATGCTGGAAGGCTTCCAGAGGTTTGCTGCTGAGCTGCAGTCTTTATTCCACCTGAACATGTTGTGTATAGAAACAGATACTTAGGTTTTGCATCTTTGATGCAGCTCGAGCTCAGCTAGCTCATTATAGAGTTGTGATTCAGAAACGCAGCCCAGAGGCCCTGCTGCATCGCATTTCACTTTCCAGGGTCTGCTATGGTTACCACGGCCTCAGGCAGAGGGCCATTTTACACCAGCAGTTGTCAGGGTGGGTGGCTCCCCCAAAACATCCTTTAACAGTTACATTTTAAAAACAATACAACCCATGACCTTAGAGAAGTAGAAACTAAAAATTGTTAAAACATTCGGTATTGAAACAAAACCTTGTTTTGGTCTAAAACCAGAGACCCAAACTTAAATGTAAAAACCCGAACAAAGAGGTAAATCTGTTTTTCTAAGGCTTCCACATGTTTCAATATTATTTAAAATCAATATACGTTTCCCACACTCCAAAAGTTTTTTAGACCTATAACGGGTTCAACTACAGATTTGTTTTGATAGGTGATGCCAAAGTGTTCCTCACAGATGACTGGCAGCAATCAGTAGAGCCCTGATGGAGAACAAGTGCAGGCTGATAAGATCCGCTACCAGAGGGGTTGGATGCATTATTGATGGACGCTTCATCTAAAGAAAGCAGGATATATTTTCCTTTTATGTCACCTTCAGCTACCTCAGTAAACTTTCAGAGGGACTTCAAGGTGGATTTAACAGTTAGCTCTTACAGGAACATTTATCAGTCGGCTCTTTTCATGAATCAATTGAGACGACTGCAGGTTTTTGCCTCATCTAAACAGATCACTGCTGAGTGACAAACACAAATTCAAATCAACTCTTAATGATTTTCCTGGAGGAACAGACTAGTTTAAATCAAGTGGCCAATGTAAATTCCAATAAGTAAATAAATATGAACAATAACTCACTCTGCTTACAAGTGTTTCATGCCAAGGAGGCGGGGCTCGCTGGATGTCCACCGCTCTTTTATCCAATTTTCCTCTTCATGTCCAGCGAACAGAGAGCTCATCTCTCCTTTCTGCCTCTGTCACAGCCACTGTCTGTCAGCACCACCAATAAGTGATTGCCTGGGTTATCTTACACGGATAGGAGTGCCAGCAGAAAGGAGTTAGCACCTATAACAGTTTAATTTCCTTCCTGTACGCAGACAGAGGGGTGCTGCTTGTTGGGGGCAGATTCCTTCCCATGTTCAGATCACCTGACTGTAAACATGAGATAAATCATTCAATAAATCAAAAAAGCAGCTCAATACAGTCTGACTCACAGGAACATTGTTTGGAAAAATCCAACATCTTCTGGACACCGGATGGACATCCTTTTCCTGGTTGTGGCCATAAATGTCAGTCAGTGACATGTAGTATAGATCAACTTGTTGCTTCAAGCCGCTCCACTTTCAACATCAATGGATCAGCCATTACAGTCAGACCTCCAGAGTGACTGGGTAGTAAAATATTGGCATGAAAAACGACCCATCATCCGGAAAACTAGAAGGAAAACTATCATTTAGAGACCTATTGCACTTTGGGCATATATTCCTAAAATTCAGTTAAATAATATACTTAGTTTAGTAACCTAAATAAACTTCAAGCAGCCTGTTGAGGACATGCCACGTGCTCTGTCAACACGTGTGCTCTCCCTTGTCCATCAGACAGGAGAAACTGTATTCTCTGAACAGCTTGAATTCAAACGAATGTTGTTTAACTTAGTTTGCCTGTTCAGGGTGTAATCTCTTCTCCTATGTAATCCTATAACATACCATGTATCCATTTCAAAGCACGCCAAGCAAAGCCCGTGTCAGCACACTGATTGCAAGGTAACACACACCACCATAGCATGCTTTTTAACAACTAAAACCGTCACAATATTAAAAGCATCGGTGTAATACTGTGCTTGTTTCCAGAGCTACAAGGTGAAAGCAGTTACTGACAAAGTTAGCCATTAGCAGTAAGCATTAGCAGCCCTCTGCTACAGGGGGTGAATGTGTACCTGGCTTGGGGGCATTTGTCTAATTGGTGGAAGAGTGAACTGGCCCAGAGCCGATTTCAGCAGACACCAGGAAGGCTGAACGTATTCCATTAACCGTACTCTGTTTTATTAGTATAAGCTTTCAATCCATGAGATTAAAACCAATGTATTTGGTTTATAGTCAGTTCAGTTAAGCTTATCTATATGTTGCTAATTCACAACAAATGCTTAACAAATGCCTTTTTAGGGCAACCTACGGGAAAACATCCAATTCATATATATAAATTATTTTTATTGTTGTTATTATTATTATTATTATTAGAAATGCATAATTAAACCAGTTAAATAAATTCATTCCAGACTAAACCAAGTTATAATCTAATGCAGGGAAATTAAAAAAACAAATCCACTTGGTCAAAGGTTTTCAAAGGAAGCCTATTGACTTTGCAGAAATCCCTCCGTCATACAGCAGTAGAAATGAACGTCTCGGGTTTAGCAGGGGGCTACATGGACAGCCATCCGTCACAATCAGCAGGGAGTGGAGAGGACAGAGCAGATCAGCGTAAAACACAAAAGCACAGGTCTGGAGTACTTTCTATGTTAAAGAAACAGTAATACACAGAGGTAATGGGAACAGTATCTCATTAAGTGGCTTCAAATAGCAGAAAACGTAACTAAATACAGCACTGAGCCACTTGTACAACCAATGGAATGAAAAAGAATAGTTCTGAATATAATACAAATCAATCTAGATTTAATGACAATTTGATGTATTATGCTTCTGCTGCCACAGGGCAGCAGAAATGTGAAAAAATGTTAGCCAAAAAGAAGACTCTAGTAGAGCAAAGCAATCAACAGGTAACCCACATCGCTGCTACCATAAGGATGGAGGCCTCTGTTTTTGTTCCTGCCATCTTTAAAGAAGAAGAAACAATCATATGGTAAGGCGAGAGGCGCAGAGCTCTGTGTTCACTTTGTACTCAAATACTAAGTATTTATCAGAAAGAAATGTACTACAGCCAAAACTACCATTTAATAGACTCTTAGTGAGGAAAGAATTTGTGAAACTAAGATCCACTGCAACCAATGCCTGCGACCTACTGTATCAGTCTAAATCTAGTGGCCAAAATATGTTTAAAAGCTCTGAACTACATATAAGAATTTATCAATAGTCACAGTAATTAATGTATCTTAAAGTGTAACTCATCCTTAAATCAACTTGTTTTTGCAGATAAACTATTATGCCTGGGCCTAAGGGCACTACTTTAATGTTACTGTGCAATTCCTGACATTTTTAGGTGAACTTGTTTAATTCTGCGGTATTTGTCTTAAAACTGTCTTAGTACTAACCTGGCCAGCCAGACTGATAGTGTGAAGCACTCTTCGTTCTGCACATAATTGACCTGGGACAGCTCCCAGCGAATCCGCATTCAGCAGAACTCTGTGAGCTGATTGAGCGCAGTGACACCTACTGTCCGTCTACCAAAGGTTGGTTTTAGCCAATCACAGTATCAAACTAAAAAGGAACACAGACGTAATAAGAAACCACAAGAAGGTAAGCGGGTCAAGCCACTTCTTGCTGTTCTTCTTTCAAAGATAAAATTGTGGATTCTTACAAAACACGTGATAGCAGCAGCTAAGTGTGTGTCCTCCTGCACTGTCACGTTTATGCTGTCATGTTTATGCTGTCAAATTTATGCTGTCACGTTTATGCTGTCATGTTTATGCTGGTTCGGCCGTAGGCTCATCAGCTCTTGCTTTCGTCGCATCGGCAGGTCCCACTTTAAACCTCAATACTACAACGTGATTGGCCCGAACCATTTTTGGTTTGGACAGAAACGTTTGAAGCCGGAGAAGTGCAAGATGGATTCTCATGTTTGTGAATGCACAAATACCTTTCGCCTTCTTACGGTTGAACGGTGGCTATTGCAGTTAAATTTACCTATTGGTTCAAACTGTAAATGCTTTCATCACCATGGCCCAGCATTTGGGTATAAAAGCATCTTAGCCAGAGCTCTGTTTTGAGCGTTAGCCCATGACATCAACAATGGTGCTAATATCACTTTATTACTCAGAAACTGCACCCATCCTGTCTACCGCAGCCTCAGCAGCGCTGGCTTCAGGCATCACTGAGTCAGAGCCTTGAGCCAGTTTCTTGAAGTCCACAAAAGGTGCAGTTCTACCGATCCCATGCGTTTTGGCTCACTCGTATTGGCTCCTCCCTACTCAGTTTATCTTCGCCCTTGTTTTGTTTCAACTGGTCTAGAAATGCCTGGAAGAGGGAAACGCCTCCTTGGGGTGTTTTTTGACCTTTGCCCAGTTCAAGCTTCCCTTCACCGGCCAGCGCTTCCGAAGGAAGCCACTGCCTCGCTCGGGTGTTTTCAGTCACAGAGTTAAAATTTAAAGCTTTATATTAGATCTTTTGCCTCAGCCAAGGCAGGAAGGGTGAGAACACATTAATATAATGCTTTAAAATGAGAGAAAGCTTTAATAAATCCACGGATCTGATACAGCACGTCTGGGTATAAAAGGCATAAGAGTCCATTTTCTTTTTTCTCTTCAGGCATTTATAAATAATACAATTTTATTTTGGGGATGAAAAATTCTCCGCCTCAAAAAACCGATCTGTGTCAAAACCATCGAATGTCACCCCGTCACTCCATGTTTCAACATGTCACTTTCCCTCTTCCTGACCACAGCACAGAGTCCCGCATAAAGTCCCCACCACTTATCTCCACACTTTGCTGTGTCTCTTGGAACCACCCATTTTGGTGACATTTTTCAAAATGTGTCTGGGGGCAGGTGTTTACTTTACATTGGGATGAGTTACACTTTAAATGTTTAAGATGGCTGAAGTTCAGGAAGAAACAGTTTTTTTGTTTGTTTGCTGTGAAGAGAAAGCATAGCCAGACATCCAAATATTCATACAACATACCTAAAAATTACTTTAGGCTTAATTCACTTTGCAAGGAAATTGGTCCCATCAAGCCAAATTGCTAAAACACCTCAATTACAAGAACAGCCACTGATCGGGTTACAGCCAAATCAAGGCTGTTAGACTGTCTCAGTGTTCAATGTTCTTTCTGTTTGCAGCTGAGGCAAAGAACGGAAAGGGATCCGTCCCTTTAATAAATAACACAGGGCTTTGGCTTGCTGCTGTTAGTATGTCAGTGAAGCAGATGAATCAGGGTGTAAGATAATCCATCTGGCCACACAGGCAGACACACAGACAGAGTGAGACCGAGCCAAATCACCAACAAGGCATTTAATCTATCTGTTGGATCATTGTTGTAACAACCAAGTTTTCAACTGATTCAGACTTCTCAATTTGAATTTGCTCAGGTCCTCCTCTCTAGGACTTAAGTGGCTATGCTACAATCCCCACAATTGTTGGACATTCCAACGTCCATTCTATCACTAAACATGCGGACTCTCTCGGACCATGTCTCAATGTAACTCCTCGCTAATAACAATACACCCAAACTTGCACAACACTAATGCCTATGTTTCCACTTCTTGATGACCAAGCCACACTGATACATGCAAGCCACCCACCATGGATGCACAGATGTCACTGCCATCAATCTCTACCCGAGATCCAGATACACTACCCCCGTGATAGTATCCAACCCCAAAAACTCACTGCAGAAACTTTGTGTATGCAAAAAACCTTGAGCAAACATTGATACTCTTTCACAAGTAGTGAAGAAACCACTGAGCACTTATTGTGCATCTGCTGACTGCTCTAAGGCCTTCCACATTCAGTTCTATGGCGGTACGGTTTAAGCGCCTTAGTATTTTGATCACAGTTGGGGTAGAATAGAGGAAGAGATAGCTAGACAGATTGGGGCTATATCTGCAGTAATGCAGACACTGCAGGGAGGGATGAAATTGTGGATAAGTATAAAACAGGGTTAAGTTATAAAGCCACAAGCTTATAAAGATATCTCAGAATATTCTTCAATCCATCATCTGAAAATGGAACGAGTATGGCACAACAGCAAATCTACCAGGACATGGCAGACACTCCAAAAATGTGGTTTTATAGGAAAATAGCAAGAAGGAAACAAAAACCCAAAACACATACGGAATATAGCAAATATAATGTATTTCTTTATTTGACAGTGAGCTGCCAGGAAATGGGGTTGAGAAAGAGGGGGATGACTCGAACCCAGGATGGCTGAGGACTGACGCCTCTGGTCCCGCACAATACCCTTGCACCATCGCCACTCCCAGCAAACATGTGGAAAAGGATGCTATGGTCAGATGAAACAAAAATGTAACTGGCCTACCTATAATCCCAAAGTAGAGCCATACAGAGTTTGCCTACCTATCACACGGTACAGTACACCCTAAACACACCATCATAGCGTTGACACATGGTGGTGGCAGCATTATGCTGTGGGAATGCTTTTCTTCAGTAGGGACAGGGAAACAGTTTTAAACTTCATGAAGAAAGTGGGTGGAGCTAAATACTAAGCAGTCCTGGCAGAACATTAATTATTAGCCACACAAGACTCAAGACTGAGGCAGAGGTTCCCCTTCCAGCAGGACAAAGACCCTTAAAACAGCACCATGTGACCAGAGACATACCGACAATTGAGAATCTCTAGCAACACTTGATCTACTTATAAAATATCTTTTGAAAACCATCTTCCGCTTCAAGAATGTGTTCTCCACGTACTGCTTCTGCCATTTCACTTAGTTTTTGTTCATAGATAAAGTTATAGTGGAATGCATTTTGTTTCTTTGAGTAAAGCAGAATTATATTTAAAGCCTTGAGTGGCATAGTATGAAGCAAGTTCAACAAAGCTGGGTGTTACTGCAAAAACACATTTAATAAAACCTAAAGTTTCAATCATACATAGTGGATGGTTATAATGTTCTGCTAACACAAACATTGGTTTGGCGTGAGTTTATCTGAAAAGTCTAATTGACTTCTGGGAGATCCACGGGCAGGATTAATATTACAAATATGGAGTCAAATGAACAAAATCAGTTCTGTAACCTAACTGCAGCTTTTTAAATGGTATAATGGAGGGAATAACAGCCACTGTTGGAGATTCTTAAAGACAATTTTAAGTAAAATGCTAAATAATTACCCAGTTCTGGGGCAGGGCTATGTGAAACCATCTGGTATTAATTGGATGCCACTTATATCCAGATACAAAAATAATATTACTGGATTGAGAAATTGGTGTGAAAAAAAAAACACACGTGAATAGTTGGATTTCACGTGTGTGATTTAGTTAGAAAAAAGAAGTTAGTAAAAGCAGACTGGGGTCTGTTAGAGTGTTAACTTATCCTGTGGTTTCCATTGCAGGATTTTTTCCAGTGCAAGCTCTGCAAATGTTTAATCAAGGTAAAAATGTTACACGGATACCGCATTATGCTCCTCACAGCATACAGGGGCTGACTGAAACAATGTGGTTGGAATTCACAAAGGTAAAAACTTTACAAAAACAAATCCAAAGCATTGTGCTTACTCTTATTAAAGAGAACACCAACCTGTGTGAACAAATAAATTGTATTATTCTCTGTGAGTTCAGCTTCTTTGAACCTGAGAATGCTACACAGCAATAAGTAAGTATGTAAACTTTATTTATATAGCACCTTTCACAGATAAAAATCACAAAGTGCTTTACAGAATGTAATAAATACTAAATAGAAATATCACAAGGACAGCTTACGCGGATAACATCAAAGATACATACATTTAAGAAAACGCTTGTCTAAATAAGAGATCACGTCTTAACCTGCTGGTTTTACTACAGGGCTTTGGTGTGTTCTTTATTATGTTTCTAAAGATTTCTTTTGTGAAAGAACAGTTTACCCTGTCAGTACTGACAGTCATGTGTTGGCTCTGGCTCAGATCTAACAACAATACTGCAATCAAACCATGACCCTCCATCTCTCAGCGTGCCTTACAATAAATGAACAAGAGCAGCTCAATCAGTACCACACTGCTTCCTGAGACATGTTTCCACTGACTCAAAATGACCATCAGTCTGGAGAGCAGCAGTGCAAGCCTGACTGAGCACAAGGCTAAGCTTACAGTACAGTATGGACATTGTTACAATGTTCAGTTCCACAGATATGCAGATCTCTTAAACTGCCAGATTTCGAATCAGTCTTGCTACATTATTTTGTACAACAGATTTTCTTTCCTTCAAATTTATTAAATCTGTTGCTTTAATAAAAAATGAACAAGATTTTAAATAAAACATTAACTTCTCAGCTCTATTATTGGTACTCTTATTCTGTCAGAGAGCTGGATTTCTGGGTCCTGGTTTGGGGTATCTGGTATCCGTCCTTGAGGAGGGGGTAATGTCATGATTTGGTGTTTTCAGCTTGTGTGTACTCCACCTGCATCTGCTCAAGTCTGGTTCCACCTGCATCTCCTAGTCTGTTTCTGCATGAAGCATTTACAATAAACCTCCTTTTAACGTAACCCTGTGTTCGACTGAATTTCGGGTTCACACCTATAATCGTTATAAATATACTTTGTATTGTAGCTCTGTCAAAGGTTTTTTAGTGGAATGTGAAAGTTCATTTCAGTTTCCTGAGGAAGAAGAACCGTTGTTGGACCTACTTCACCAGGCGGGAGACGTTTACAGACCAGTATTCAAATTTTTTGAAATACTGCATTTGGGATTTTCATTAATTGTCAGTTATGATCATCAAAATTAAAAGTGTTTGAATGGAATTACAGAAATTTTTTCATGATATTCTAATTACATGACCAGCACCAGAATTATTGGAGACAAATCAGACGCTATGACCGGCAAAACTTTCTTAAAGAAAACTGTGGGTAGAACATCAAGGCAGCAGGAGGAGGAACTTATCTGGTGAACGATTTATTCTAAGCTTTTGTAGTTTATTTGACTGAATTGGGACATTTTGCCAAGATCAGTACTAGTTGGAGACAGCGTTGGTATTGAATTTAAATTTGTAATGCATCTACTTTTATAGTCGGATTGTTCCAAACGATGAATATATCTGCTTATAATATACCTGCAGCTTTTCAACGCTGCAAGATAGGATTATGCTTTTGGTCTTTACAGAGGATTTTTGTGACACAACATCAAATGGACTGAAATGGCTGGTATTCTCTTGTTCAATAGTTACCCACTGCACATCTATACACCCCTTTTTGTAGTGATTCACAAGTTTGTTCATCTCAAAGGCCATGTTGTACAGTTCCACATTTAGTAATGACAGCCCAGCATCCATTCTTGTTATATACAACTTCTGTAATTTTATCCTTGACTTTTTTCCATTTCACAGATGGTCTGTTATCATTTGATTGTATTGCTTAAAGTGTTCTCTAGAAGGGTGTGCTTCAGTGGCGCAGTGGTTAGTGTTCACGACCCATGTACGAAGGCCTTAGTCCTCAACGTGGCTGACCCAGGTTCGACTCAGACCTGTGGTCCTTTTGCTGCATGTCTCTCCCCCTCTCTCGTACCCTCTTTACTGTCAGCCCACTATACGAGAAACGAGCCACTAGTGCCGTAAAAAACCTCAAGAGATTGGAAGCATCATTGACAAATAATTGAAGTGTGGTGCAATAACCATTTTCACAGTGTGGATCTTCCCCCAAAGGGTTAAATGCTCTTCTTGATTTTAGTTAACAGAGAAGTCATATTAATTTTCATTATTTATGATAAGTCAGCACACAATTTGACACCCAAATACTTAATCCCTGTTTAAAGCCACTTAAAAGTACCTGCACTAACCATAGCAGGCTGACATACCTTAGACACAGCCATAGCATCTGATTTATGCCATTTTACCTTATAGCCAGATATTTTAGAAAAAAAGTAAACTTTATCAAGAAGAACCTGGGTAGAGACCACAGGATCAGATACCAAACACAGAATATTGTCAGCATAAAGAAACAGTTTATGTTCTTTACCACCTGCCACAACCCCTTTAATATTTTTCTCCTTTCATATTAAAACAGCTAATGGCTCGATAGCTAATATGAATAAAATAGGATAAATTGGACCTCCTTGTTTGGTGACTCTAAAGAACCTGAAAATGGTGAGATTATGCCATTTGTGATCACAGCTGCATTTGGTGTTGCATAATTTATTTTAATCCAATCCAAATGTTCGTTCTAAATCCAAATCTTTCTAGCACACAAAATAAAAACCTCCATTTGGCTCTATAAAATGCTTTCTATGCATCAAGGGAGAAGGCATTGACTGGTTTGTCTTTCTCATAATAGCCAAAATACGTGAAGTAACCTCTTAAGATTATCTGAAGAGGTCCCCCCTTTAACAAAACCAACCTGATCGGAATGAATAAGGCTAGGTAAAACTTTTTCCAACCTCATAGCAAAAGATTTTGCCAGAATTTTACAATCAAGATTTATTAAACCTATTGGACGGAAATTGCTGGGACCCACTGGGTCCTTATCGTTTTTAAGAATTAACGTTATGAGGGCTTCATTAAAGGTTTCAGGAAAACAATGTTGTGATGCTGCCTCACTGTACGATTCTGTTAGAATAGGGGCCAAATGTCTAAATTATGATTATAATATTCTACTGGGAATCAACCCCCGGACACCTCTCCACTTTTATGGACTGAATGGGGTACCGCGCGCGAGCTATTTTTAGAAACACAACGTCACGATGACGTCACATCACGTGGTACGCAGTGGGGCAAACTCCGGAAACCCGCCGCTGTTTTGCTGTAAAAGAGACGTGCGTTAGCCTAGGTTTTACTCGGTAAACGACTGCTTTTTCCAAATCTAAGACCATGGTTTTTAAACATTGTTGCTATGGAACGTGCAACAGCGACTCGAGGTACGCTGATCGGCCGCATATGAAGGATGTTTTCTTCAAGACTGCCAAGGAGAAATGTGTGCGCTGCGTACACTGGTGCGGTCGGCCTACATATGTAGCAAGCATTTTGTCGGAGGAAAGGGCACAACCGAAGAACATCCTGACCCAATTCCAGCGACATCAAGTCAAGGTAAGAGTATTTTGGTGGCCGACATGTTAATAAAGTAGCGCCTGCTACCATGACAGCATATAGGCTATCATGGTAGCAGGCGCTAACATGATAGCCTGCTACCAGGATAGCTTACTCAAAAACATTTCAAATGAGACAAACATTAAACATATACCCATTCCTGGACGGTGATTGCAAACAACAACAAAAAAAACGGCCGACGCTGCCATGATCGCCGCGCAGGAAAAAAAAACAAAGCTTACCGTTTGATCAACTCGGCCAGTTTTCCAGTCTTTTTAAGCCATCAAACCTCAAGCCATCGTTTGAGCTGAAGGTTGGTGTGTTCTTCGACAGTGCGACCAGTAAACCGTGCGCCTGGAACATCGTCTTGGTAAAGTTTAACGGCTGTAAAGTCGGTCATATCGCTGGTTCTGTTGCGCTTGTAATAGCTGGGTTATCCGTGCGTTCTCTCCTGTATGCCCTACCTAAGCGGCAAAAGGGGCGTTGCTCTTGAGACGGTGACGTCACGTGCGCGGTACCCCATTGCAGACTAAACCTCTGCTTCCATTATTACCACATCTATTGCTCCCGCCTGCTGTAAAGAGAGTTGAGGTAAATCAATCTGAGCCAAAAGTTCCCCCAATTTGTGTCTGAGGAGTACAGGATTGAGTAGAGCGTTTGAAATCTCTGATTAATTTTGTGTCATGCTGTTGTTCCAAAGTCAACAGTTTTGCTTTATCCTCTCGTGTGACTCGTGTCTGGAGCTTGACACTTTTCAATGACCAGGCTAGTTAGCATGTCACTGCTAGCCACATTAATGCTAACGGCCACCTGTTTTGCTGCTTTCCTCGTTACAGCAGACATTATGTGTCATTTTTGTCCAAGGCAAATTCTCTTGACGCCACTTCAACGCAAATTGACTGTTAAGTTATAGAACGTAAAGAATCAGCTGGACAAAAGTAAGGAAAATGGAGATTTTTCAGGATCTGCTTCAGCCGGCCATCCGAATCAGCGGTCCCATGTGCCCGCTGATCACTCCACCAGGTGTAATCTGTTTTTACATAAACAAAGATAGGTGTGCTGATGTCAAAGTGTTACATAAGATATGTAGTCCTTAGCTGGAGTCATTTTTTTATAGACTGTTCACCCTTTTGTTCACCAAAGGAGTTATCGTCATTGTTCTGATGTTTACAATATATCCCACCACAAGCCTGCTAAACAGAGGCTGAAAAACAACTCATAGAACTGATAACAGACATGGAGAAAAACACACACTCTCTCATCATTGTTTTGGGGGGTTTCAATTGCACCAATCTCTCTAATGATCTTCCTAAATACAGACAGCAGTTACATATTAAATGACCCACCAGGAATAATAACACACTGGATCTCAGTTACACAGCTTTAAAAGATGCATACCATGCTGTCACCAGGGCCGCTTTGGGACTTTCTGATCCCTGTCTGCCTCATATCATCCCAATTTACAGGCAAAAACTGAAATCGTCTAAGCCTCTAGTTAGGACAGTTAGGAAATGGACTAATGAGTCAAGGTACATGTTATAAGCCTGCTTTAAATGTACAGATTGGAGACTTTTCAAAGCTTAATCCACTGACATGAAGCTCAAAACAGCTCCTCACCTGATTTCCCTAGAGCAGTTTGGAATGCTTTGAGAAAGGAAACTACCTACAGGAGCAGAATCCTTATCTGGCAGATGACCATAACAACTTCTACAACAGAATTGAAAACCAGCCATTAACACATCCCACCAACTCATCCACATTGGACTCTTACACAAACTCCGTCAACCACCCTCCCTCCCTCAGACCTAGATTTGAGATATCTGGGGATTATGTTAATAGGCTCTTTAAGTGTCAGAAGACCAGGAAAACTCCAGGACCCGACAATATTACCCCATTATGCCTGAAAGCTTGCACTGAGTCCTATGAGGTTCCTTCATGCTTTAAATGCTCCATCATTATCCTCAAGAAACGCACCGTCAAAGGGTTAAATGACTACAGGCATGTAGCCTTGACATCTGTGGTTATGTAATCTTTTGAGCAACTTCTGCCAGGACATCACAGGCCCTTGCTGGACCCCCTGCAGTTCAACAGATGATGCAGTCAGCCTGGGACTACAATTAATCCTGGACCACCTCGACTACCCAGGAATGTACACCAGGATCATGTTTGTGGACTTCAACTTCATCCTCCACTAGAAACTCATCTGGCCCATAGCGCCAGCCTATACCTTTTAGTGGATCACCAGCTTCCTGACTATCAGCTGATGTGTCTGTGAAACTCCTGAAATTTGCAAACAACACCATTGTCACTGGTATGATCTAGCACGGAGATGAGACTGCATACACAGGTTGATCGGCTGGTCCACTGGTGCGGTCAGAACTACCTGGAGCTTAACCTGATCAAGACTGTGAAGATGAAAGTGGACTTCTAGAGAACAATTCACACACTGCCTCCCACCATCATCCGCAACAACACTGTGTCTGCTGTGTATCACTTCCAGCTCCTCTGCAGAGAGGATAGTTGGGGCTGAGCTTCCCTCAATCCAGGACTTATACTTGTCTAAGGTCAGCAAAAGGCAGCTAAAATCTCTGCAGAAACCGCATATCCTGCACACAAACAGTTCAGTCTTTAACATTCAGGTCAGTGCTGCAGAGTGCTATTTACAAAAAAACAGACGCAACAAAGATAGTTTCTTCCCCCATGCACTTTGATGAACACTGAACTCTCAGAGCACCTAGATTGAAACCATTTTTATTTGCAACAATCCAATCATATTTTCTTTTCATGTAGAAACATGTCTATTTACATATTTACAAGAACAATATGTATTTGTTCCTTTTTGTATATTTATACTAAATGTCTTGACTAAGAACACAATGCAACAGTACTCAAATTCTGAATCAGATATGCACACCATAGGTGGACTGATATACCTGGTAGCCTCAACCAACTTAACTATTAGCTTAGTCTCATGGGAGTTGTTTGGTTGAGAAAAATACACCAAACTTGTGAAAGCATAGACATGCAATGTTGCAAAAAAAATTGTTGTATTTCCCTGATCAAGACCTTTCAGTTAGAGTTTTTCTGTAATTGCTAAAAAACCTTTTAAAATCCATAATAACAGAATATTTTAGTTATGTATTAAATATTTTGTTTTGTATTAAATGATTACTGTGTGCGTCTAATAGCGTCTAATAACTTTGTGTTGAAATAATTAATGTATGAAACTCACTCATTCTGAACAGAACCACTATCATTGGGTGAGAGGAAGGGTTCAACCTGGACATGTCAGCGCTCCATCACAGTGTCCAGAAATCACTACACAAACACTTAAACATCAACAAACTGGCCTGAGACCAGATCTATGTAGAACCTCATTTCTGACGACATAACCCAGCTTTAAGATGCCAAAAAGCTTGTCCCTCACACAGCTAGTTGTTCAGCAACATCTCTGTAACGGGTTTTAACTAGCAACAGTCATACCTGGAGGAGCTAGATTTAATGATGCCATCTATGGGTGACTTTGACATCTGCAGTGACACAGATTAAATTAACCGGTTGATTGTATATCCAAAAGAGCCTGCTGAAACTGATACATATACGTTACTATGTCCGACCTACTTAGACTGACGTTGCAAAGCAGATCATTAAGACATGAGGCTGAAACATTAAGTTGTCTAAACATAAACTCAAAGAATTCCATTTCTGCCTCACAGCTTTGATGAATCACCACCAATATTAGAACATGACAGCACATTCAGAAGTGATTTCAAACCAAGCAGTATTTTAAAAAAAATTGTGTTTGTGTGCGTAGTACTAGTGGCTTTTGTTTGACAGTAAGATGAAAGGAAATGGGGTTGAGAGAGAGGGGGAAGGCATGTGGCAAGGGGACCCGAGACAGTCCATGAAGAACGAGACAGCAGCGTGTACTACCCCTCCGCCACCGCCTCGCTCCAAGCAGAGGTTAGTTTGGTTTACATTTTAGAACAGAAATTTTCTTCTTCAGGAGTAGAACACGCTTAAGTGGCATATTTGATCAATTGAAGAAACCACAGCAATCTTTGGTGGTGGGAGGTAAACAACTAGCAGTAGTTTTTTTTATTGCTTTTTAAACAATGAGTATGGTATTTTGCTAATTTGTAGAAAGATAACTATTTTTGAAATACAGCACTATTCCATAAAGAACCATTTTAACTTGGAAGTGGTGAGAACATCACTTCTTTTAATTCTGATAAAAACAGGTCCCTTTGGCCTCTCTAAGGGATTCTCATCTCTTGTTTCTGGCCTCTCCTTGAGAAACCTCAGACATTTCATTGTCCTGCGACTTCTCCTCAGTGCTACAGGGACACGTGGACAGAAGGAGGCTGCGTGCGGTCAGAGGTGAGGCCCTCAGCGAGGGGTCGGGAGACAAGCGGCTGACAGCGAGCAGACTGCAGCACTGCAGGTTTCCATTACCTGAGTCACTCAGCCCAGCCCCCGGTGGCCCTGTCACCTTAGAAGGAGCAGGGTTCTCAACTTCACCATGAACCCAGACAGGGACACCTGTTATGCAATATTCAGTGTACTCCTTGAAACATCAACATCAGTGGGAATATGCAAAGCGATCCGATTAATATCATATGAACAAACACCGCTCATGCTTCAGACTTCAGCCATGTTTTTTTCTGCCATGCTCTTCCCCCATGTGACCAGTAAGATAGAGTGCCTTGCAAATGCAGTCACACCCATTCAACTTTTTCATATTTTCTTACATTACAACCACAAGATTCAGTGTATGCTATCAGAATTTTATGTGGTACACCGGCACAAAGTGCAAAAATGTAAAGAGGAAGGAAAAGGATTTCCAAATGAAAGTCTGACAAGTGTGCGATGCATTTATATCCAGCTACCTGAGTCAATTCTTTGAAGAACCATGAAGTCTAAACCAACTTTGCATTTCTAGGGCTTACAGTTTTTACACTTTCAGTTTTGGATTAACAGGTCAAATCCAGATAGAGAATTTCATTGGATTGGATGAGGAGTGTAAATAAAAAAAAAAAATGAAGTCTTCCGTTTTAGGCTGTGCCTCAGGTGTAAGAAATAAATCTGCTTTGACCATTCATTGACTGGATCGCTGGCTGTATGTTCAGGGTTGTAGTCATGCTGTGAGGTCAACCTCTGCCCCAGTCATTTTCAGGCTCCAACACGTTTTCTCTAATGATTGTCCTTTTTTTTAGCTTCCCTCATCTTACCAACATTGCTGTTCCAGCTGAAGAAATACATCCCCAAAGCGTCAGGATACCACAACCACGTGTCATGATGTGTTCACCTTGTTCACAATGTTTCAGAGCCCCTTCTTCCATGTTTATGCTGTTTACTCTACATAGTTTACTGCTTTCTTTCAACAACTGCAATCTTGTTGCTGCTCTCCCATAAAGACCAGATTAGCAGGAACTAATATTCGTGCTGTCGACTGATTCTCCCACCTGAGCTTTGGGCCTCTGCAGCTTTTCCAAAGCTACCCATGTGCTAGCTTTAGAAAAGCGGCTAAAGGCAACTAGTTGCACAGGATTTCAATTAGAGGTGTTTTCACATTTATTTTTAATTTTTTTTAAACCACATGCTGTTTTGTTTTGACTTCTCAAGTGTGCACTACTTCCTGATGCTCTATTACATAAAATCCTAAAGAAATACGTTGACGTTTGGGTTGTAAATGCAATATATTGTAAATAAATAAATAACAGTGGTAAACGTTGTTGTAAACATAAATGATTTTTTTTCTGGTGTTTACTAACTGTATGACTTAACTTGAAGGAATAAAATAAAGAGTAACAAGCGAAAAGGAAAATCAAATTGACAAAGCGAACCCTTTTCTCCATCGCTGGGAGGTCTTGTTTTCAGGGAAGTAGTTTAGTGAACACCAACAAAATGTAAACCAAACGGGCAGAGATGGCCAGCCAGACCAGAAAACCAAACTGACCAGGAAGTCAGTGACACCTGAACAGACTCCCAAAGACCCCCAAAGACCCTAACTCTGCTCTCTGGCCCACTAGAGAGGCTACATTGACCTATATGTTACAGTTTATTGT
Source organism: Fundulus heteroclitus (assembly GCF_011125445.2). Lineage (NCBI taxonomy): Eukaryota > Metazoa > Chordata > Actinopteri > Cyprinodontiformes > Fundulidae > Fundulus > Fundulus heteroclitus. Next base: position 36,586,583 of record NC_046371.1, read on the forward strand.
AACCTAAACTATTCCCTTAAATTACCAACATGTTCAAAAACTCTAGAAGATCACTGTTCCAGGAGTGAAGGCAAATAATTCTAATTAACTCAGGATACACATCTATAGGTCTCCTCCTTAAATCAAGGAGACGAGAGGATTGGGAGGCGGATCGCCTCCAGTTTCACAGATTGGTTGTGCAGAAACGTGAGGAGTAGCAGGGCCCATTGTCCCCTCACATGGCTGCAGGCATTCAAAGCAGGAGCATGCTGGTACTTCAACTATAGACACTTCAGCAAGAACATTTTCATACAAACAAAATATTAGGGAGTTCGATGTTGATTAAAGCACAAATCTTTGTATTTTAGTATAAGCAACAATTTAAAAAAAAAAAATTAACCCCTAAGCTTCCTGTAGCATTTTGTGCGCTGACAGTACATTTTGTGTCTTTTCCATGACTTTGTTCATGAATGATCCCATGAACAGTAGGGAAAGATTCAATACAATTATCTCTTTTACAATACATGCTGAAGCATCATTGTTTAAAGCAGTAATAATATTATAAATCAGGGACCCCAAATCTCTCTTAGCGATACATAATTGGACTAAAAATAATGGATGCCCCATATGGATAAAGCAATCTAATTACAATTTTAAAAAAGCGAATAAAAAGATACATCAAGCATGATTTTTAAAAATCCCCTTTTGAAAATTGATCCAAGCATAACAATCTGTCTAATTAGTTGAAAAGCAACAGCTGTGCTGGTTGGGGGTCATCTGCAATCAACTGCTCCTGTCTTATGCATCAGTAACTCTTATGTCTGTGGCCATTTCTGTGGATGACAAAGGTTACCGTCGGAAGCCCAACTAATCAGCTGGGGGCAAGATCATTTTAAAAAAAATAAAATACAACACCAATGTTAGAATCCAATGCAGAGTTGGGTGAAGGGCTGCTTTATTGCTTTTTAAAGAATCTTAAAACTGTATTATGAGCTATATCAAAATAGGTTAAGATCTGGAAGGGCTTTTTCTGCATTTGTAGATCCTTTAAAGCAGTTTATGATTTCTGAAACCTTATCATTTTGAAGGAAAAAAAAGAATGATTTCAATGCTTAGGCACACCTTTGATCAAGCCCTGCTTAAGCATTTGGGTTTAATTTATTCAGAGCTAATTAAAGGTTTTACTTTTCAAGGTATGAATTTTCTAAGAACTGTGGTTTTATGCACGGCCTCATTGAAGTTGGTCAAAATACCACCGATTTAAAATTTTTATAGTTTCTGTCTGAATGATTTGATTGGATTTGACTTTGTAAAGTGCCTTGAGATGGCATGTGTTGTGAATTGAATTGAATTACTTTCACAAATAAAGGCTTCAAAAGTAACACAATGTGCTATAATTCAATCTGAAAAACCAAAGCACTGCGGTCTTTAAGGACCCCATACCTGCCGTACTAGCACCGAAAGCTTTATCGTGTGTATATTTAACAAATATAAGACATAATTCACAAATTCAAACTGTCCTGGAAAGAATCAGAGGCAGTTTAAAGGAATTCAAAGCAGCTAAGATTTTAGATGATGAGGTAGAAATATAGACCAGATTGCTTAAAAGTAGTAAAGTAGCCCTATTTTTAAGTCTCTCATTAAGACTCAAAGAAGCGCCTAACCAAACAGAGAGCAGTGTTTGATCACAATAAAAAATAGGCAACTATTTAATTTTGCTACTTCGCTTCTGCAACATAAAAATAATAATAAAAAAATTGAAAGTGACAGTAATATTTATTAATTAATATTTATTCCCAACTACAGATTTCCTAAAACAGAAAACGGCTTTTTCCTGGCCTCCTTAATAAAGGCATTTTAGCCAGTTTTGAACTGGGAACGGTAAAGAAGAACTTTTCTAACAGCCAGTCTGAAGGCTGCCTGCCGGGGAAGCGCAGCCAGCGGTCTCCTCCAGCCTTTCTGGCGGTCCTTACCTTCAGCTTTGCGCCGTGGCTCCATCAAAAGCTTCCATGACGGCTAAAGAAAGCTGGCCTGGTGGAGGTCCCCGCGTCCCAACACTCAGCTGAACGCACCAGTGGACTTTGGTGCTCCCCAGCCTCACATGGCGCTTATCTGGCAGAGGCTGGGGATGCTGCCTGCTGCGAGTCCACGCGCCGGGATGACGTGCTGCCTTCACGCTCTGCTCGTCAGATCTCAGGTCGGATAGCGTGACGTTTCAACAGCGGTGAAAGCCGGCGTGTCAGCGCTCATCCGCGAGTCTCTTCTCTGTTATTATTCACACAAACCAACTTCCAAACCGCCTTTCTTCCAGCACTAATTATTAATTTGGTACACAAATGGTCGCTCTTAGTGCAAGTGAAGGCAACACCACGCTGAGCCAGTCCTCATCTGCAGTCTGTCCATTTATGTGTCGAGCAGACTGCCTCCCTGCGTCACTGTACAATGCCTTCTCCTATCAATGTTTACCATGTCATTGTTTTACACCACACATGGGATTTAGTCATAATTATGAGTTTGAAGCCATACTTCAAAAATTTCATTTTTGGAGGGACAATAAACAGCAAAATTTCAGAAAGCAGTTTCTGGGGGGGACATGAAAAAAAGCTCTCCCCCTCTCTCTTTCCTGCAGCTTTGCAACTTTTCTTGCTGGGTTAGCCCTCAGCATGTTAAATAATATAAAGTAATAATAGTAGTTATAGCATTATTCTTTATTAGTCCATATTTTACCTGTATACAGGTAAGAGGTTTCTACCTGTTCTGCCAGTAATGTCAACAACGGTATTAGGTGGAAGGTAGCAATGGTCCACCTTTATGATTACATCTAACATTTATTTGCATGCTGCTGTAATGTCCACTATAGTCCATCAAAGTAGATTCAGAAGAAATTAAAGCTCAACATAAGTTCCAAAACTGTAAAGGAAAAACCTTCAAAAATAATCCAACAAAATCAAACTGCTCTTCAGAAACATATTTTTAGATTCAACAACATATTGGAAACTTGTACATGTACAACGTTTTGAAGTTATAGATTGAAGATAGAACAGTAGGCCTATAAATAAAATGTTTTAACCACCCATTCATCAGTTTATTTACTACATGCTACCTGTGAAAAACTAAAGTACAGTTTCTGTCAACCACACTAAAATATTTGCACCTAACAACAATAAAGCAGCACTTCTCTAAACAAAATAACCAAATGTAATTTCTTCTTCTAGTGATGCTTGATCTGACAAACTCCTGGCAGATCATGTTTATGTCCAGCTTGTCCATTACATAATTAAGTCATTGTTGGGTTATAGTGGTCTACAGCAGAGTCTTTAACCGATGCAGGGCACTGAAACGCCTCATGTTGAAATGACCAGCACCATGAAAATCCTGATGAGAACCTCAACCTGACCGAACTCTGCTGATACATTGGTACTGTGAAAGAGAGCCAACTTCACACAGAGAGAAGCTCTGTTCTGCTCAGAAGGTGTTAGGGATTATGAGATTACAGAGACTGGACTGCAAAAACAGTTACCATGGAAATTACAGATAGACAACAGACTGGAGGCACAGAGCCTGACATGCTTGGATTATACAGACATGCTCTACCTTCTGCAGAATCCCCAAACTGAACCTCTGTGTAGGCAGCACTTTGAAGAACTCCCCTGTACTGATCCACTGCTTTCCACACAAATTAAATTAATAATCAAATATCTATTTATTCCCCAAAAGAGAAGAACAATGTTTTGTATCAACTTTTTAACCAATCAAAACTAAATCTTTGACTTTAAAAGAAATTAGAGATGTGTTAAACCAAACATCTAAGTCATGTGATGACTAGTTGCTAGATTCTCCCAAATAAAATATAATCAAACAATGTAAGGATATTTAATCTAGATCTCTAAAAACAGATTTAAAATGTCAGTAAAATATAAATTAGGCTTATATCTGACATTACCAATTTGAAAAATCTGTCTTCTTTATTTCCTATTCCTTTACCTCAGTTACTTTTCCTCTCAGTGCTCTCTTTTCTTTCTCTCCTGTCTTCGTATTTTCCGTCCTCACTCATCTGTCGTCCTCATCTGTCCCATCACTGACGCTCCTGTCGTTTGAGCTTGTTAACCATCATAAACTAGACTATTTGCTTAACTAGCAAGCCGACAAAAAAGAGGCTGATTTTGCATAATATGCAAATGCCATTTTTTGTGCTCGTTGAACAAGTGGTTTGATAAATGACTTGCAGACTTTTACACTCTGAGTGTGGTGTCGCTCTCTGTCTCTCCGCCCCATGGAAACCGCATGCCCACATTATGGGATGGGGTGTCATAAACTTTTAATAATTAGGACACCCATTTTACGTTTATTATGTGGATCTTTTGAGTTGTACTTTTATTTAACATTAGTACAGTAGTATTTAAAACATGTTTATTTGTGTCTTCAATGATTTTTTTTTTTTTTTTTGAAGGGGACATCTTTTTGGAAGGAGGGACACAGCCACTGCATTCCACCCAAGATTTCCGCCTATGATTCCAATCTAGTCATTTCTTTTTTTCTTTATTAATATCATACACACAGCCATACAGTTACGGCGATCCAGTCACTTCTGTTCTATGTTTGCAGTGGCGTTTATGCAGAGCACGCACAGTAGCTAAGCGATGAGCAAATGCAGAGCAACATGGAGTAAGTGCCAGACGGAGCCAATTCTGCTATTTTGAAACATTTCAAACTCGATGCACCAACAAGTCCGACAGCAACATGCAGTATCTGCAATGCATAAGTTGTGAGGGAGGTGATAAGGTTGGTAAATTCAACACCACAAACTTAAATAAGCACCTCCAAAAGCACCATGCTAAAGAACATGCCAAATTTTTGTTTTTAAACAATGTTTTTTTCAAGCCTGATGACTTCACTCACATGGCAAGGTACACGGTTTATTCATTCTCTCTCAGAGATACTCTCGCTGTATTGTCCCAGAAGCACTGCTCAAAATTAATGCACATCATCCTGATGTGTTGGACTCCATTTTTACCCTCAACTCCTCAGTAGACAACATGAACTTGAACAATGCACTCACTTAACTATTGCACTTTGTCTCTCTTGCAAAGATTTCAAAAGACCCAGATAAGAATCCTATGCCCTGGTTCAACAAGGAACTTAAGACTCTGCAGCAAAACTGCAGACAAACCTGGTACTGTTGGCGATCCTCTAGATTAGTTGTATTTCTCCAGGCTTGGAGGGATACTCTGACCTCTTTTCAACACCTCATGTCCTCAGTTGCACTTACTTCTCTAATCTTATCACAAGTCATAAGCATGATTCTAAATTCTTATTCAATACTGTGTCACAACTTGTTGAGATTAAACCAACTACCAAGTGTACAAACTTGACAGCTCATGACTTTTTAATAATTTTTAGAGACAGAGTTGTTACATTTAGAAACCTGATCTCTCCTTCAATAGGTAGCTCATCAGTCTACTGAGTGGCTGGTTTTAAGGTCATTTTCTTGCCTGCATTAACTAAGGTGGTTAATGCAGCACAACCTACAACCTGGCCCTTGGACCCTCTGCCTGCTTGGGTTTTAAAATGGTAAATGGTAAATGGACTGAACTTATATAGCGCTTTTCCAGTCATGCTGACCACCCAAAGCACTGTACACTATAGCCACATTCACCCAGTCGCTCTCACTAACGCACACACATTTATACACCGAGACGCAGCTCGGTAGGCAACTTGGGGTTAAGTGCCTTGCCCAAGGGCACATCGACATGTGGCAAGGGGAAGCTGGAATCGAACCCACAACCTTCTGGTTGCCAGACAACTACTCAACCCATCAAGCCACAGTCGCCAGTAAAGGATCAGTGGTTAGTTCTAGGACCCTATATTTTGCACCTCCTTAACACTTCACTGACTACTGGATTTGTCCATGCCTGTTTCAAATCAGCAGTGGCTGTTCCTGTCCTGAAGAAACCTGGATTGGACGCTGACACAGCCGCTAACTATCGGCCTACATCTCAACTATCATTATTGTCTGATGTCCTTGAAAAAGTTGTTTCCAAGCAGCTCATCGATTATCTGCCCACTAGTAATCTGTTTGAGCCATTTCAGTCTGCTTTTAGATCTAACCATTCCACAGAAACGGCTTTAACCAAATTCGTTATGAATGTTGACAATGACCACATCTATTTTGTTCTGTTACTGTTCTATTACTCCTAAATCTAAGTGCTGCATTTGACACAGTGGACCATGGTATTCTTCTGGAAAGGCTTGAAAACTTTATTGGAGTCACTGGTAACACAGATCTAACCTGTCTGACAGATCTCGTGTTCATTTTTAAGAATGATACCTCTGTCTTGTGCTGTGAGGCACGGGGACGCTAAAGGATTTGTTCTTGGTCCACTGCTATTTTCTCTCTATCTTCTTCCTCTTGGTTCCCTTTTGTGTTCATTTAAAGTTACCTGTCATTGCTATGCTGACGATCTGCAGCTATACATACCCTTTGCTGTTGACAACATTGTAGACTTGTTGCAATTAGAGGCCTGTCTATCAGCCATTAGGGGCTGGTTGTCTAATAACGTCCTGCTTCTTAACACAGACAAGACAGACTTAATGGTAATTAGACCTCAGAAACGGCTACACTCACTTCTAAATCTTACCCTTTAAGACTGATGACCATGTGATAAAATGTAGGGATAATATTAAGAACTTGGGAGTGTAGTCTGACCCTGCGCTCACTTTTGAGCCTCGTTTGAAGGAGGTGACTAAGACGGCCTTCTATCATCTCAGAAACAATGCAAAAATTTGCTAGATTTCATCTTTCAAAAATGCTGAGATTCTTATCCATGCTTTTGTGTCCTTACACATTGATTACTGCAATGCCCTTTACTCTGGGTTAGATTTAGGGGTTAGCAGACAGTTAACTAAAACTAGGAAATTTGTGAACATAACCCCAGTGTTGTCATCTCTTCACCTGCCTACCTTGTCAACTCGAGCAGATTTTAAAATCCTGTTGCTCACCTACAAGGCCATAACGGATCTGTTGCATTTGTATGTCCCTTCTCAAACTCTCAGATCTCAAGGCACTGGCCTTGAGATCTGAGAGTGCGGAGAAAAACTGCTGGTGAGAGTGTCTTCTATTCTTGAGCCCCTTTGCTGTGGAATAACCTCCTAAGGGCATCAGGCAGGCAGGTTCTGTTGGTGTTTTTAAAGTTGGTGTTTTTAAGTTAAAGACCCACTTGTTTACTCTGTCCTACTCACAGTAAATTTTATCTTCAGTTGTTTTTTCTGTTTTTTTTTTCTATTTGATGTTTTTTATTTGTTTTTTAATCTGTACTGTTTTTGTTTTTTATCGCCTTGTTCAGCACTTTCTATGAAAGTGCTTTATAAATAAAATTATTATTATTATTATTATTCAACTGTAGTTTTGGATCGGTATCAGCTGATACACTTAGCCCAGGTATTGGTATCACATTGGATCAGAAAAAAATGGATTGGTGCATCTCTACTTATCATTCATGCACAACTCAAACATGACTGTCACCATTTGATGCACTGTACCTACATTTTAGCCCTTAGCTAAAACACATTAGTAGTCCATCTACAAAAGAGGAGGTGTTTCTCAAGCGTGGATATATGTGTGCCAGGTTCTGTTGGAGAACTTGTGATTGGTTCACAGTCATACAAAAGCATCTAAAATTATTCAACAACCACAGCAAAACATTAACAGTTTAAATGGCTGAATAAAACAAAAATGACAAGGATTTTGTCCAAAATCAACACTGGAACCTGCTTTCGATGTCTATTGCAGAGTCATCCACCCTCCAAATAGAGACTTTAATAAGAGCACACATTTGTAAATCAGGTGTTGGCATAAAATGCAACCAGTTAAGGATTTTATCATTTATATAAGCTGTGGTTGAAAAACAAACTAGGGCTCCATGCCTTTACTTCATATGAAATGTACCTTTTCAGGCCAGTGGATAAGAGGTGTGTCTGGAGGAGGAAGCATGGAGCATACAGTGAAATAAAGCCCATGCCTTCAGTGCAGCATGGCAGTGCTTTGGGGATGCTCTGGGACTGCTAAGTTTGTCCTGAAATAGGAGCCTATAGCGGCTGGGCAACAAGATGCATTCAATCCAGTATGAGGAAATCCTTAAAAAAAAATTTAAATCTCTAGTGGAATTTAAAACATGGTTGCAGCATTCAAACCCAGGTAAATTTGTGAACCAAAGGCCTTTGCTCTGGAGCAGTGGTGTCAGGCATGCAGACAGAAGCTGGTCTTGAGCTACTGGTCACATTTGAAGCTACTCATAAAAGCAAAGTGGTGCTCTACTAATTTCTAAAGATGTTTGTAATGAAGGGGCTGAATGACTTTCATTAAAAGTGGTATTTTGTGTTTAATCACAATAACCTCTTGTATTATCAGTCGTGTTTATTGCAAACAGATGCTACTTTGTATATTTTGTCAATAGGCCTAATTTGCAGTATGTGTTGAATAATTTTTGGTGTAACTTTAGGGCACAGCACAATATTGCAAAAAACACTTATGCACTGTCAGGGCAAACTATTTTACAAAGAGGCTTTCTGCTTGGCTTTTCCTCCTGTCCTCATGACAACACAGGTTCCGTTTTTAAGCTTTTTCCACATTTGTTTGTGAATTTGAGATGTTATTGTCGCCACCTGCTGGCAGCACTTAGGTGTTACAGCATTTTCATTGGAATCCCACAGTACAGCTGCTGAATTACACCCATGTTCAGGGCATTAGTGGTTAATGAATGAAGGCATCACTGATGCACATGTACATATTTTAATTCAGCAGTTCTAAACTATGTTCCCCTCAAGGTCCAGTCCAAGTTTCCAATGCATCTGCTCTAAAGCAATTCAACTGCTAGTCCTGTACTTGTCTTTTCAACACCTCAGAAAAAGTGTTGTGTTTTGGAAACTTACCGTCTTTTGATATTGATTTGTTTCAGTAGCAACTAAGTATATGTGCAGAGTGGGTATCCTGATAATGAACTGCTAGGAAGGTCAATCCCAGTTAGAGTCTGTTTTTCATATGAGAGCAATTTCATAGGGGCCAGAGTGGTGAAAGGATACCATGAGCTTATGAAGACCTCAGGTTCTGAAACATCTAGGGAATAAAGAGGAGATAATAACTGCTATGGGCACCTGTGACTCTTGACCGGACTTCTTCGAGACTTGTGCAAGCAGATCATAAAACAAGGATTTGAACTGCTCAACTGATGGGAAAAGTCCTGAAATGGTATGCAGATGAACTTTAGAAGTCTACGCTGAAAAACTTCACGTCAAGAAAGCTGCAGTTGATAATCCAAGCAAAACCTGTCTTTTTGCAAGCTAACCAATGATCACTTTTTCCGGCCTCTGCAATTTTCTCCTACTACTCTCCAATTATGCATTATTTGCATTCATTGCTGTCAAGAACTATATGTGTCCTATTTTTTTCTTTTTATAGAAAATAGGCTTGGCCTGGTGATTCCATGTATAACTGCCTCACTCCTAGACAAAGCCTTCAATCCTTTTCTATTGTTGGTTTGACTACTCTAAGGCCAGTAAAGAGATCCACTTTCCAGGGAGCGTGTTAAAAACTCACTTGACATGCCATTTTTTAATTAAAATGTTATAAAAAAATTTCAAAACCAAAAAACTATTTTTTGAGAGATGTTTTTTTCCTATTAGAAACAAACTGCTGGGTGGAATGAGAGATGTGTGAATCATTTTAACACAGCTGTAAGTTTTTTGTTTTGTTTTTGACCAATTGGCTACGTACTAAAGGAGTTTGTTTGTACTCTATTACAATTAAAGTTAAGGTAATTTCCAATGAATGGGCAATATGATTGGAAAGCAATGCTATGAATCGCAATGACCTGAACTGAATTTGAGCCAGCCTGTATTTATATGACTATATATAAAAGAGCTGTTTGCACAGCTCATTGAGACGATTAAATTGCATCTGTTGATAACTGGCTTAATGTAAATAAGTTAAATAAAAGGTAATGAACAATCAAGTTTTTGGTTTGATAAACGTGAACGACTTCAACCACAAAACTGTACAAAACTTTAAATATGCTTGGATGTATTATTTAGTTAGCATTACAAATTGAAAAGAAAATCAAAGGCATGGTGGTTAGTCCACCCTGCACGTCTATATCATGCAGATGTTTCCAGTATTACCAAGAAGCAGGTGTAGAGTCTAAACTCTTTTCAGCAAGAAAGTAAATGCAACAATGTTTTAGTTATTAACACGAAAACCAACCTAAAAACAGATGTAAAATTTCCTAAACCTAATTTCAAACTAACGAAAGCACAAAGAAATAAGTCAATAAGAAAACTGCGCAGCATAGGCCAACCCTTTATTATGTTATTTGGAAAAGCACTCTGACATCACTTGCTGATCACACTGGTTAGTTCAGCTGACTTCAACAACTAGCTCTCCATTGGGAGTGTAAACCTATGAACTGCTTTTGACTGGTTTCACAATTACAGAGGTGCCAGTGAAGAGTGTGGGGAAGAAATCATTGAGGAAGCTGTTCTTCAGTCTGTGCTGGAAGTGGACGTATCTCACACCCGGTCCATAGTTAGAGAACACATGAGACACCTGCAGGCCAAAACAGAAACAGTGAGACATTCAAAGCCAGGCAGATCAATGACGCAATCAGAAGGGACTCAGCAAACCGACCTCCTTCCAGTTGTGGGAGTACACACTCCGGTCCTCTGTGGGATTAGCTGAGTGCTCTGAAATCACCGTTGTTTTGTCTGAACCCAGCAGCTTTACATGCAGCTGGTAGATGGTGTCATGCACCTGACTTTCCTCATACCTGATGAAATGACACCACATCCGACTGTTATTTCCTAGTAGCTTGCAAGATGCATGTCACTGCTAGATTACTGCTAAATCGCTATAAATTGAATTAGGAGACTGGTTGCTGGTTTAGTCAAAAGTATTTCGATGCCGTTTTGTGTGTTAGATCAACACAAAGTAGTGCCTAATTGTGAAATGGAAAGAAAATAAATACATATTTTTCCAGATTCTTTTCTGATAAAATTTTAAAGCAAATTACTTTATAATAAATTTATATGTCAATACCTTGAAAAACCACTTTTGACCACCACTACATATTTTGGGGTACACTCTACAAGTTCTGCACATCTAGAGATGGACAACTTTGCCCATTCTTCTGAGCAAAACTGGAATGGGTTGATACTGATACATCCAGATTAGCTGGAGAGCATCTATGGCCATCAATTTTCCAGTCCCACCCATTCATGACTGGATTCTTGACCTGGACTTTGACTGGGTCATCCTTAACAACTGAATATTGTTTGATCTAAACCGCTGCACTGAAACTCTGGTTGTTAGTTTAGGGACACTCCCTTGTTGGAAGATAATCCTCAGTCCTTGTCTAAACTGTTGTGGTGCTTTAAACAGGTTCTCTTCCAGGGTTTCCTGTGATTAGATATCTTCACATCACCTTTAACCTGCTAAAGAAAAGCGCCCCTACAGCATGATGCTGCCACTAGCATGTGTCTCTGCATCGACAAATTGTCATGTCCACACTTTTCAGATTCTTATTTGTAAAACAAAATGTACATGGCTTGTAGAAAACCCTGGAGGGGAAAAGATGAAATAAGAAAAAGATTTGTGAAAACTTTGTTTCCTTTAGATTCCGCTCTTCATTTAGGCTGGCTTTCTCTCTGACCAGCCATTAGCTGAGGTTGTTAAAGGAGTTATTGACTCCAGAGGGGAAAAAAAGTCCAAAACTTTGAAGAAAACCTCTTTTCTAAAATGGCTCCAAAGGATAACAGGTAAGGATAACACATTTGGTGAACCATCAAGTCTTGGCATGTCTATGAACAATGTTTATCACTTATGATGCACCCTTGTTTGATATGGTTTGACATACAGAGATGAAAGATGTCAAGTTTACACTCTGGTACTGTGTCAGGAAAAAAACAAGTTACTTTTGCCATCACTTAGACTGTCTTGTTTATTTTATTTTTTACCTGACCCTGATGAGTGTGCAGACTAAATTGTCAATACTACTATGGCCCCCAAGTGGTCAAATAACTACAGCTAACCACTCGTTGGAGCCACTTTCAGCATTCTGTAAACCAAGGTGATCTTTCAACAGTAGGATGTCATTAATGGATGCCTTTTTTGCTGTAATTGTTCAAGATTTTTTAAAATGTGGAAAGCCTGGTTTAGCCGGAGATTAACTTGCATATGCTACAAAGCCAAGGCAGGATGATGTGGTTTGTGAGATGTTCTCTCATCCCCAGAAATGATCAGTGCCATCTGCACCCTGCTACGAACCACACCAAACTCTGCAGCTTTGATTGTGCACGCCTGATTTAAAGCTTCTGAGCCTATATCACTGCAATTCAAAGTCTGCCGTTTGGTATGTGGAGAGTGTTATTAGTTAGGTGGCACCAGTAATTAAGAGGTAGAGGTGGAGTGGGAATGCTCAGGGACATACCAGTCTTGAATGATTATTTCAGGTTGAAAAGTATCCAGCAACTCATCCCACAGTCCCTCTGCCTTCAGGTCCACAACCTGCTCCAAGGTGAACCAGCTGAGGAAAAGAGAGCAGGCAGAGAACAACTTTAACCACACTGCAGTGACACCTGTGCAGAGCTGTTTTAACTAAACCCACAGCTTAGTTTTAATAGCAGTGTGCGTAGTAAGATAACCCTCGTTATGGTCGGTGACACCCACCTATACCGAGGCAGCGCACAGACCACCACGCCCTCTGGGATGCCGCTGGTGTCATACGGCAGAACCTCTGTGCTCGTGGTCCAGCCAGCAAAGTCTCCTTGAATTTTAAAGATTAGTTCACAAAATTTGGTTTTGAAAAGCTTTCATTTAATTTTTTACAAAATGTCGGCGATTCACTCTACGGCTTACCGTCAGGCTGAAAGCGGGGGGGTCCACCTGGGGGCACGTCAGGCAGCTCGGGCTCAGGTGGAGGGCTGTCCTTGCTAAACCCTGTGCAAAGATTTAAGAACAATCCACCACTATGAACTCTGAAAACAGAAAACAAACTAATCCCAAACTGGGTAGGATTACTGGTTGTGCACACATTTCAGGTCTTAGTCAGGATCATCCATCACAAATCGGAAGACACACCCCAGCTTTGAAAGGTGGACGCTGTTGGGCTTCCTCCTTTGACCAATACTTTACTCATTCCCAGTCATGCCTTAACACAAAGTTTCAACTGCATAACAACACGAATGACACTATGAATGCTCTTGTTCCAGCCTGCCATAGCCCGATGAGACAAAATCTTTCACAGGCGAGATGATAAATTCAGAATCAAGTCTTAAATCAAGCTGTTCTCATTTCATCTGTCCTTAAATAACCTTTGTTACTAACTTGGTTATCAAACTCTTAAAAAGTCTAAAAAAGAGGAGGAAGACAATGTTATCTTTTCACATATAGTTATATCAATCCTTATTCTTCCAGGAAGAGTTTTTAGGTGTGATCTATGATCAGCATTCAGGAGAAGTTGGTCAATCAGAAGCAGAAAAGGACTCTGAAACTAAGACAGATTTCTCTGTAAACTGACCGCTCCCAACCAGCAGAAAACTCCCTGCCGACTTCCATCAAACTTTAGTTAGTTTTAGGCCTTCTCCCTCGGCAGATTCTGAATTATCCCCTCACAATCATTCCAAAAAAAGGTAAAAAACAAAGCAACTGGACTTGTTTTACGTAGTTGAAGACGTTCCGCTTCCTCTCCAGGAAGCTTTCTCAATTCAAAAAGTCTGGAGTAATGTGGAGTAACAAGCTTTATAAAGCTTGTTAAGGAAGCGAAACGTCTTCAACTACGTAAAACAAGTCCAGTTGCTTTGTTTTTTACCTTTTTTTTTGGAATGACCATGACCTGGATGACTGAGAATCTTCACCAGCACATCCCCTCACAGTCCTCTGGACCATGGCAGGACTCAAACATGACATGAGTGCAATGGCAGTGATGTGGTACCGAAAGGTGCGGGGTTCTTCAGCAGGTTCCGTCCCAGGGGCTTGGCTTCGTACACGGACTTCCAGTCCACAGCGTCGGGCATGGGGGCGCCCTGTAGACCCCACTCAGTCTCGCACCTCTGCTTCCAGTCTGCGGCAGACATCGCGCGTGACAGGCAGCTCCGTGTGATCTCGCGCTGGCCTGAAGGGAGCAGGAAGCTCTCAGAGCCCCACCCCGGTGTCGCAATGTAAACACAGCGCTCTGCGGCCTCTTAAAGTCACAGCAGCAGAAAGAGAACGACGCAAAGGACAAACACACACACACAACACGAGCAGAAATACTCTGACAGGCCATTTTATTAGGTATGCTTTTCCAAGTACTTGTTAACGCAAATGCAGAGTCAGTCAATCACATTGCAAAGCATCAAATAGGATTTAATGAAGACCACAATGTTTAGATTTAACAAATTATATATATATATATATATATATATATATATATATATATATATATATATATATATATATATATATATATATATATATATATAGTGTGTGTATATGTATATGTGTTATGAGTATAAGGATCAATTTGTTTGTTAAATCTAAACATTGTGGTCTTCATTATTTGAAAAAAAAAAAAAAAAAAACGTGTCACATGTGAAACTTTAGGAACAGAGTTTTTGGGGGAGTATTAAAGAGGTAAAATTACTAATATGAGAAAAAAAGACATAGGACAATAAAGTAAAAAAAACAACAACATAAAAGTGATAATGTTATGAAAAACGTCATATTAAGAGAATTAAGAGGGAACATTTCCAGAATAGTCACAGTTTGCAGAATTATTTCACTCCTGGAGTAATAGAGCCAGGTTAGATTATTTTTATTATTTTTATTCTTTACAAGAATAAATTCAGGAGAATGAAGCTAAAGGGATACGAAAATAAATTTGTAATATTACAAAAATAAAAATATTACGAATACAAACGTATATTCTGAGATTAAAGTCCCTCTGATACTGTTAAAGTGACTGAGTAACTGCAGATTTGCCACATTTAACATGGCGGACGCTCTGACGCATCGCAGCAGAGGCAGAACCCGCCCAACGACGCGTCTACGTATATGATGTCTATGCTTGTACCACTCCCGGTTCAATTAGTGTTTGAGACCAAACCGGTTAGGGCCAATCACGTTGTAATATTTTGGTTTAAGGTGGGACATATTCCTGTGACACTAAACCAGTATAAAAATGGCATAAAAGAGTCAGTCCTATCTGTTTTGTAAGAATCCACGATTTCTTCTTTGAAAGAAGAACAGCAATAAGTGCGTTGACTTGACTAGCTTACTTTGTTGTAGTTTCTCATGACGCCTGCTACTTAGTAACCTGACTCTGCCAGATAGATTTGCTCCGCACATCCATCTGGAAACCTTCCGTTGAAGTAATTTTGGGAAGGGGCGAAAATACTGGTTAGCTGATTGGCCTATGTTGGTGATAGACGGGCCAAATAAACCAATCAGATTCGTCGTCGCTCGTAACAGAGCGACGATGAAAACACAACCACAAGCCAAGCTACTCTTGCTGCTGCAGGTAAAGGCTCGTTAGCTCAGCAAAGAAATACTCTGTAATTCCGATAAAACTTGCTCGATAGCCACGCTAACGCTTGTTTCATCGGCTGAAGCCGCCATGTTCTTTAGAATGAACTGTCGCGCTCCTCGTTGCGTCACACCTCAACCCGCCTCAAAGCCAACGCTGATTGGACGTTCGTTTGGTGAACGGCTCCAAATTTTCTTTAATGGAGAGTAGCCAGACTGATCTGCGAGTGAAACCTTGAAAGCTCACGAGATCAGGATGGTCTCACGAGGCTAGCTACTTAGGGGAGACTGGGGACAGTTGCGACAAGGGATGGTTGCAACAAGTCTTTTTGCTCCAATCAGAAACATTCTAGATTGATGACATTAAGACTGCATGTGCCCAGTTGGACTCCCCTCACATGTGTCACAAGACACATTCAAGGTTGTCTTCTATGGGAAAACGTGTTTTTGGGTTATAAAAATAAATTTTTCATGTAGGGTATTTTTGTCATACTGTCCTGACTGTTTATATTAATTAATTACAACTTACACTGTAAAATGCAACATTCAGTTTAATTAAAACCTTCCAAGTGAGCAGAACTCAGTTCTCACCAACTTGTTGTTTATACTCATTTTAAATAAGTTCTGTGAACTGTTAGATAAAAAAATATTTAAAATATTTAAGTTGAGTCCACGCATAAAATTAAGTATTTGAATAGGTGGACACTTGAGCAGATCAGTTTAACCTCATTGGCTGATTTATTTTTTTGGCATTGAATGTGGCCAGATAAAACCACGAGTGAAGTAGCTGTTACAATTAATGAGATGTATTCAATATTATAAAATACAGGACTCCCTACACAGTTGAACATTGTGATCTGCTGGTTATGTGATGAAACAAACATAAATGTGTCACACAGAGTCCCAGTGCTCTGAGAATGCAGGATTGCATGATTACTAACATGGAAACATAATAAGGAAAAATGAAAAGTAACTTGGGATCCAGATGGAATGCTCCTTGCAAGCAGATGAGCTCTATAAGCAAAGCTTAATGTTTATAGCACATACTACATTTTTTAAGTTCATTAAAGTTGATTTTTACTTTTTTTAAGTAAAGTCAACTTTATGCATGTTAGTTATACGTAATTCCATTTTTCAAGGCAATCAGTTTCCTAGATTTTTTTAGGTGAACTTGTCAGACTTTAGATTCAATCAATGTTGAGTTAACTTTTTAGTTACATGGTAAGCATGTGCTAAAATCTGTGTGTAGCCAGCACATGGTTTTCTGTCATAGGTGACAGCTTGGGAACGGTTGCAACTCACCCCCACAAATAAACTGGCAGAGTTTAGAATCACTGGGATTTGGCCTTTTAATAGAGAGATATTCCAGGCTTGTGACTTTGCACCATCCCTGGTCACTGACCGTCCTCTTCCACCTTCGACTGCATCCCCTTCCACTGTACCCTTTCCAACAGGACCACCTCTTCCAACAGGACCACCTCTTCCAACATGGCCACCTACTGTGCTTCGACCTCTAACAGGACCCTCTACCTTTTGTGTGTCTCCACCAAGACCAGGAGTCAGACAAATATCTGTAAATGGCAGGAAACAACACGCCACTGCAACTCTTACTGACACACCTGTGAGGTTTTAAAACGTGTTTTCTGTTTTAAAACTGGCGTTTGTGATGCCATGAATATCTTAAATTCTGTTTGCTGTGTTAAATTGGGATGTTTAATAAAAGTAGTATTAGAAAAAGTTTCAAAATTTCATTCTGGGATGTCTGCACTTTTTAGAGAGCCCAAGGTTGCATTTTAGTTGTTGATTAAGTTTTATTAACAAAACACATTCTCAGAATATGCTCATCGAGACAAAAAACAAAAAGTTGATTTGTGAAATTTAATGGATTTAGACATGTTGCAGCTGTTTCATAGAGGTGTTGCAACCGTCCCAGGGATGGGGTTGGTTGCAACAGTTGACTTCTTTTTGTTTTCAATGAATTTCAATGAATATTGTGAAATTCATTGATGTGTAATATGAGGATTATGGTGTGGGTGGATATTTCTCAGCACACTTTTAACCTTTAAAGGTACATATTCATGTTTTTTGACGATAGAAAATAATACACCAGTAACTCACTCTGGTTGTGTACAAAATTTTTTCTGAAAGATTATCACGTCCTACTGGTGTAGTATTTGTTATTTTTTTCTTCCAAGTTTTTTTTGTTTGTTTTTTTTTGCTCAGTTTGTTAGTAAATGTAGCCTTTTCTGTGTATATTTACCATACAGCATTATGGGACCAGGATAATGTCACCGGGCATGCATACAGCTGGTCCAGAAGCTGAAGCATTGTTCATGGAATTTTTTGGCTAAAACTTGTGATTCTGTCAACATTGAAATTGCTTTCAACGTGACATCGTTTTTTGTCATAGCACATGTAATAACAGATTTGACTCAGTACTGTTTAGTCATACTGGTAGCGTTAAGGGTGTATCACACCTGTTGCCCATTGACTGCTGGAGACAGACCCTACTGCAACGCTGCAAAGATAATAGGATATTTATCATGGATGGATGATACTGAATTTAATGCTGACCCAGGCAGATCTTGTAGTTATCAGGCTCCTCTCCTGTTGAACCATCTACCAGTTTTAATCTGCGAGGCAAACACCCCGTCTACTTTCTAGACCTGGCCTAAACCTTTGCTTTTTGATAAGGCTTGTATGGCTTGGGTTAGTCTGAGCTATCTCTGTAGTTATGCTGCTGCAGGAGGACACAATGGTCACTTTCCTTCACTCTACTGTCTTTACACTCTCTTCATCTCTATTCCCATTCTACCTATCATTTCAAAATACGGCTTGCTTAGTTTTTCACCATGGAAAATATTCCTGACTGTGGCTCTGGAGATATTGCAGCATGTCCTGGTTCTGCTTGAAGTTTGATCCTGTTAAAAGGGAAATATTCCTCTCCTCTTTCCCCCATGTTTCTTTGAGATGGGATTTGCAGCAAATGACACATTAATTGCATATAATCTTTTGGTTTCTTTAGAAACACTGCTTTTTCTTTTTCTGCCTAATTTAAAAGAATAGAACAATTAAAAACTAGAGATAGACATTTGTCCCCCTAAGCCTCTGCATTGATTGAGATATAAGGAAAAAGAATGGATAGATAGATAGATAGATAGAAAGATCTGAATGTGATGTGAAACAGGACAAGCTAAGAAAATTAATAGCAGAAACTCCTTGTCCTGTTACCAAGAAAGTCAGGGTGGAGCACTTGGTTCTGTACCTGGAAAGAATCTGTCTGGTGTAGAGATATTGCTAGAATGTCTCTGACGCTTTAGTCTAGTCAATGCAACCGGCTGTCTCTTTGCTTTTATTGCACCTAGAACCTTTGCCCCCACAGTATCGCTCAGTGGTTGAATAGACCTTTGTTCTATGTTGATATTCTCCATATTCACCCTTGACTAGGCAGAGAGGATTGTAGGTAGCATTATTGTCTTTAATTAAAAAAAAGACAAGAGGTTCTTCTAGTATAACATGGTCAACATGAATGACACTAATGTAAAAAGATTAAAGTGAATCTGTTGGATGTATGTACTGGACAAAAAAAGTTAGTTCAGAACTTCACAGGCCCAGGACTGTATGGCCGACAGAAATGAGAACCCACTAAAATATAGTGATGGCAGCGCTACACTCTGTGTGCACAGGTTTCAGATATGTGGGCTTAGTCTTCAGGTGAACCTGGGTTTTTAGGGACACTTTGTGAAATTGTGGACATTTTTTAACTACTTTAACAGCATATTGGGTATAAACTGGGATGGATAGGACAGTTTGTAAAAGAAACAATGGCAAACTAGTAGAACAAATAACTAAAATGACAACATTACTCACCTTTGTTTCTGATAAGAGTGGAATAGAGACCTGTTCATTTTCAGGTGCAGATGTTACTGCTGCACAGGTGTGTGTGTGTGTGTGTGTGTGTGTGTGTGTGTGTGTGTGTGTGTGTGTGTGTGTGTGTGTGTGTGCGCGCGCCCAGAGAGGAATTACTTCCTGAATGCAGGGCAAAGGGTGCTGATGTCCTACAGACCACCAGATGGAGACATTTGTATATTATTGGAGAAGATGACTGACCTTGTGCAGCACCGTCTGTTTCCCTAATCCGTGTGATACAACAAGACAATGTCCCTGTTAACAAAGAGGCAAAAAGAAAATTAGACAGGTAACTAAACATAGCCTAAACTATAAAAAACTTGTGCTTGGCTGATTATTTCTTTGTTGCAATGCTTGTTGGGAAGTTTGTGGATTTCCCCTCAGATGGTGCAGAATTTGTAGAATTTTTGGGTTGAGCAGTGGTGATGAGTATGTTGAGTTCCATAGTTGAATACTTCCCTCTGCTAATGCCAAACCCCATAGTAAATTCTATTGGAACACTGTATTACATGCAGCCTGTTGCAACTATGCTATTTATTTTTATTTTTGATTTATTGTAAGAGCTATAAAGAATGCCATAAAGTTTGAAAGGCAGGAAAAATAGCATCAGCTAACTACAGCACATTGCAGAAGTGTTCAACCCCCTTGGCTATATTTACGTATTTTGTCAGATTTCAGCCTATAATTTAAATGTTTTTTATCCTAATTTGTGCGATGGATCTGCACAAAGTAGTCTAAGTTGGTGAAGTGAAAGGAGAAATATACAGTATTTACATTAGGGCTGTCAAAATTAACACATTAATGTGAGATGATTAATTTTATAATCAACAGCAATATTATTTTAATGCATATTATTCCTGCCTGGTTTTACTCACAGTTTAACCCTCGGCTTATTCAGTCATTGTCACATAAACAACATGGTGGACATGAGCGAGATGGAGGAGTCCAAAGAACCCATTTGCCCTTTGGATGGATAGTTCAATTATAAAACAAGGATGAAACAGTCAACAAACATGTGGTTATTCTCACACTGCCAGCGGATTTTACATTTCACCGAAGCTCCTCGAGCCTGAAGTATAATCTTAACGCCAAGCATTCATTTCTTGAGGCTTCAACTTCAAGTGTTACCCCATAGACTCACTGAACGCAGACCATTAGGTGCTTTACCATTGCCTGTGGAAAGCCCAGGGTGCATGTTAATACAAATTAACCCTGGTAATTTCACTTTTCTGGGGCCTTGCTTTCATGGGTAAAAGGTCCTGGTCTAAGGTAATTGTGAAAAAGGCAGGGTTGTCTGCAGCTGGAGGCCCTGGAGACAAGAAAAACACAAAACAGGATTCCTGAAACTGTTGAGGACACACTGCACACAATGCAGTGATGGGTAAAAAATTAAACACGGACTAAACTGATATCCACAGAAGTGCAGTTTGTAGAGTTGTTGCCTCGTAGCAAAAAGGTTTGGGGTTCAAATCTCAGTCTGGTGTCTACATGCAGTTTGCTTAATCTCCCTGTGCATATGTGGGTTCTTTCTGGTTACTCTGGCTTCCTCTGACAGTCCAGAAACACGACTGTTAAGAACTGTGCATTTCTTGCCAATGGAATTAAATATCTTAATGATTGCATATGAATAATATAAAGACATAATTAACAAAAATAAAGTGCTGAGAGTTAGCAGCAAAGAATTACTGAACATGTCACTATGTGTTATTTCATAAAGAATTAAAGCTGTATTCTCACACTACAGTCAGTCAACATCCAAAAAGGGGGTGTGCACATTGATTACGTGTCGAAGTGCAACCCAGACACAAAAAGGATACGCCAGCAAATGAAGATGAAATATGAAAATACAGTTTAATCAGATAAGGTCCAGTTCTGAGCTATTGTTATGTTTAACCTTAACTAAGTGTTGATTGGCTAAATTCAACAAATGTGATTAATGATAGGATGGTGTGAGTTATTGAAATAACTGATATCTTCATTCATCTATTTGCCAGAGTTTGGCTCTTTGACACTCATCCATCTTAAAAACTAGATGATATTGATTTTCTGGTAGGTGTATAATTTGTGCCAACCCACTTTTATATTAATTATATATCATGTATATTTATATGTTTTAAGTTGAAGTAAAGGTGGTCGGTGTCGTTAAGAAACCTCTGACTGCAAGTTGGAAGTCTGACTTTCAAATACAAACAGATTGACTGAATAACCATTCAAGTGAGTAATGGCATAAATATTTTAGTCTTTTAGTGGAAAATAATTTGAGCAAAAGAAAAGGTTGCAGCAACACAACTCAATGTAAAAAACAGCACTTTAAGCCCAAAAAACACAGTATATTTCCTCCAATGTCTGACCATTGTGCTATAGGCATAGATTCATTTGCAATCATATCACATCATATACAATTACATTACATGTGCTTTAATCCATGTTACATCAGATCATCTGGATTCTCAACGCCTTGTCCTTCCAGATGAACTAGTTGACATTTGGTATGCTGAAATAAAGCTTTCAGTTACCACCATGCACTGCATCTTCAGTGAAGTTAATCCTGTTGAGAGGCATTAAAGCTTGTATAGTTAACTTGTTAATGCTGCAGGAAGGAATGAAAGAGGTGATTCAGTTAGTGTATCAGCATTGACCCTGACAGTGGAATTGTCAAAAGTTTGTTGAAAAGTCTTCTTTGCAGCCTTTTGTGAAGAGTTAAGCTGAAGCTAGGCCCTGCCTGAGATGAATAGAAAACTGAGTCGAGGAAATTTAATCAGGGTCCTGCGTGGATGGGGGTTGCTGTCCGACAGGGTGCAGATGGGACCAGCCAGCCTACTATAATTATAGCGGCACCCCTGACCATGATACGCACACTGGACTTGAGTTTTAGTGCTTTATAAATTTGCACGGCAACAACTTCACAACTTTGGCCCTCTAAAAACAAACACGTCATGTAAATTTAAAGATCTAGTTTCAAATTGTAAAACCGCCCATTTAAACACTCCGATAATACGATATGTTCTACTTGTTCATGCACACATGCCAGAGAAAAACTGCCCCATGAATGTTACTCCGTTTGTTGAATCTGGAGGCCAGTTCCTCTCAGACAGGTGCTGCTCTCACTGCGAGAGCTTTAAATATAGTCTGTCATAAAGGCGTTATTTATAGTGCCTTTGTACGTCACTGCGTTTAGTTGCCAAAAGCATAAAGAAACTGTGATCGCCATGTTTCACTGAAAGGAATTTAGCATGTCCTTGAAACAGTCCAAATTACATTACTACTTTTTGTAAACGCTTTGAAATGATGTAAACGCCCCATTCCTGAACCACTTCAGCTAATTTGTTCTCACCTAACAGCTAAGCGTGGCCCAGGGTGCAGCTGCAGCTTGACACCAAGCTATTCTAACACCGGTCAGGCAGTTGGCCAGGATTCCTTTCAAAGGGTCATAGGGCTTCGAGAACGAGTTCTGCAGGGTTATGAACTGTTGCTCACTTCCCCTATGGATATGTAAGCGGCAATAAAACAACCAACTAAGATTCAAGCACTATGTTCTCTCCCCAAATCCGTTTATTCAGTGAATCACTCTAGAAATCCAAATCATCCAAAACATATGACTTGTGTAATTGAGAGTATTTCTGTAACCTGATGGGGGCTCCAGCTTACACGTTGCAGGGATCGCATCACCACCTTGTTGCATAACTGTTCAAGACCAGAATTATTCAATTGCTGTAAGTAAATGCTGGTGTCGGCTCTCTTCCTTTGTAATCAAACCTTTAAACTTAATTTGAATGATGCCAACAGTCATGGTAAACATGCTAATGCTGATTTTATTTGGATCACAGCAGTGGTTTAGACATTCAAGGGTGCATTTAAACTAACCAAAAAAGACTTGTGGAACAACGAGTTTGGCACTAACAAAACCAGACTGACTCCCTGTACCTCATTGTTTGCCAATAAGGTACAGGGAGTCAGACCAAAGATTTCATCGCAGCTATTAAGGCATGGCGCTACAGGGTGGATAATTAGGGCTCGTTGTGTAGCCATAGCGCTAACCCTTCTGTAATAATTCAGTCCACCATGGACCATTTTCCAGGAAATCTATCTAAAGAGGAAACAAATAAGCTGTTCCACAGTCCAGATCTCAGCCTGACT